>NW_015151817.1:88205-93016 GCF_000732505.1 Cyprinodon variegatus | reverse complement strand
AACACCTGCTGTCGCCATATTTCCTTTGCCGGTTGCTGTAGTGTGCGAGAAAATATTCCTGGTTGGAGGAGGGGTTTATGACGCATTCAAAGAGTGTTTGAAAAAAAAAAACTCAGTGAAATAGATGCAGATGGTTTAAAGTCAAGCTCAAGGATCTCTCATCATCATTATGATCCTATGATCCCAGCAGACGCCTCTGATGAACATGTTTTCTTTCTTTTCCTTGTCTTTATGTTTTTAAACACCTTTAAACCTGAACCTGCATGCTGTTTCCATGGTAACACTGCTTCCTTCCTCCTCCAGGGACACGACGGTGCAGACCTTGACCCTGCAGCCCTCCGTGCGGGACGGCATCATTACGTACGAGGACTCGCCTCTGGTCCGTTTGAGAATCCCGTTTATTAAACTTTGCGGTGAACCGCCTGACCTACACAGGCGTGTCTGACCTGACGCTCGTTCACAGGTGAAGGCGGTGAAGCACGGTCACATCCTCGTGATCGACGAGGCCGACAAAGCTCCCACCAACGTCACCTGCATCCTTAAAACGCTGGTGGAGAGCGGCGAGATGATCCTGGCTGACGGGCGGCGGATCGTCTCCGGTGCGTACCCTCACTGCAGACAGACGGCAGCCGGTCCTGATCTCACAGTCTAGAAAAGAGTCTAGAAATGTTTGTTTCCCAATAAAATAAATAAACACATTTATCTCGTATAAAGTTATAAAGCTGCTAATCTTGTTCTGCTAGAGAGAGAAAATCGAACCTCAGACGTCCTGAGATGTTTCTCTACGCAGTCGGAGGCTAACAGAGACCAGAATGCGATCAGTACACTTACGGGATTTGCTCCTGTTCTTCTTTTATTCATTCAAATCTTTCTGTTTGAATCCAGATCCACTCGAAGCCAAGGGGAGGCCCAACATCATCGTGATGCACCCAGACTTCAGGATGCTGGTCCTGGCCAACCGACCGGGCTTTCCCTTCCTGGGGAATGACTTTTTCGGAGCGCTAGGTATCCAGACATTCATAAACCAAGCCGCTATACCACAGGTTCAGTCATAAGGTCCCTCCTTCACTGATGCTAAAGCAAACCTGGCAGTCCATTTACAGTAGCAGCCATTCAAAATGGCCGTTCTCAGTCAAAAGCCAGCCGAATGGCCGCCCACTTCCCTCCAACTCCCAGCAGAATCCCTTCCATCTTCCAGCCACTGGCCTTTTCATAGGCGTGCATAGTTTTTACTCTGACTCCACCCTTTCATTCAATTACAGGGTCTGACCAGGAGATGGCGCTTCTCTTTAGATCTTAATGTCCACAAATCATGACAGAAAGAATATTTTAGTACAAAGATTGATGTTTTAAAAAGTAATTGAAGGAGACAAGCCGAGGAAAATGGGGAAATATCGAATGGCTACTACTGTATGGTTTGGTTAGAAAGGTGGATGTTTGTTATAGAGGAATAAAATTACATTATTCTACTCCTCCTACACCTTTAAATGCCTCCAGATGCTTAAGTAATAAACAGAGCTGCTCATCGGGGGGCAGCCAGAGGCCCAGTGGTCACCCTGGAGGAGCTGCACGCACCCGCAGCTCTGGTGGAAGAAACAGTTCAACACAAACCTGAACTTCATGCAAGAAGAAGCTGTTGTTGAATAAACGGCGATGCAGTGTTTCAGTTTTCTGTTAGGAAACGGTCGTAAAACGGGACAGATGGACCCAGTGTTCAAGGTGAGACAGTCAGTAGGAAAGTTCAAAATGTTTATGAAAATAAACAGACAGAAAGAGAACTGAAGTGGGCTGCTGTGGACCTGCGCACCTGCAGTGACTGTGGAGAAAGGGGGGAGAGGCGCAACCCAGAGTGCCCCCGATGCTGCGGCGCCGCAGAACATGCAGGAAGCCGATCCAGGTCAGGGGAGAACGGATCAGGCAGGAACAGTTCAGGAATCCAGGAGTTCTCCGCTCGATCAGAGCTTCCCATCCAAACAGGAACAGAGGGATCCAGGCTTCCATGAATCCTCAGAGCTTGAAGGTTCAGACGCAGACGGGTTCAGAAGCGTGCCCAGACGGACACGCACAGATGGAGACAGGCGGGCTCAGTGGTAGAGAGGAACATAGACAAGACGTGGTTCCAGTATAAATGCCGAACTTTAAACTGGTCTCCTCCTATGAGCCAGGCTTACGGGAATTTAAACCGACCTCCTGCGCGTTCCGAGCCAAAACCCTGATGGCTCCAGGGAGAAGGACCAGAACCCGGGCTCCCCGCTGCAGCCGCTGTGGTCCGATTATCCTCAGCAGCCAGTGTTTCTGTTGTGTTTTATTTGATTATTTCTGTCATTACACATTTTGAATCCTCCCATTGTCTGACTCGCCTCAAATACTGGGTCCAACTGTCCCCTTTAGGACAGAAACGTTTTATTTCTTAAAGCAGTTAAACATGGAGGCAGCATCAGGCTGAAAAGACGCTTCTCTTCCTCAGAGGGAGACGGAGACCTCAGAGTGGAAGAGATAAACACACCTGGCGCTTTTAGCAGGAAACCGACCCTAAACGCATGGCTGGAGTGGCCTAGTCAAAGTCTGGACCTCAATCTCATTTAGAACATGTACCCAGAATGTTTCCTGCTTTGGACTCTTATATTTCCGGTGTTGGTGGCAGTTTTTATGCCCCCTCCCCCACATGTTGTTCTGTTTGTCCGACTCACCAGCTCCATATTTTTAATATACTTTGGGTTTTTTTGTTTTTCTCCATTTTTCCTTTAAAGAAAATAAATCTAAAAAAAAAAAAAACGTCAATGAAGACGCAATGAAATGAACAAACTGAACGTTTGAACGCAGGTGCTGTATCTGTGTCCTGTTCAGGAGCGCCACGGATCAAAGAACAAATACTTCATTACCTTACTGAAGTAGAAATAATTGACTATTATTGACTATTCTACTCTTTTTCTAAAATAGACTCGTTAGTTTTCTTTCATTTAAGCTCATTTTCATTCTGGCCTGTTGGTATTTAAAAAATATAAAAACCATCCAAATAATTAGTTTCATCCAGACAATTAATTTCTTTATGGTTGACTTCTTAGGTGGTGGAATAAATTTGTGCTGCTGCAGAAATGGTTTTCTTACAAATGAGCGCCTTTTCTTCGACGTCCTCGGCGTGAAATCCAAACCGCTGCCTTATATCGCTCAGCTGAAACACCTGCTGTCGCCATATTTCCTTTTCCTGGAGTAAAAAGTGTTTTTAGACAGTAGGATTTATGCTTCTACCAGAGCAATAAACAAAGTTTTAGGTCCTCTGGTCCTGGTACTGATGTTGAGCTGATTTTTAAAGGATGGGAAGAGGTTTCGGCTTCTGGACGACTCATCGGTTCGTTCTTTGGTCATCACAGTATTAATCTCTTTAAATGTTTCCCTGGTTGTTGGAACCATTTCGTACGTCAGAAGCTTGTTGGATGATGAAAGGTGTAATACGGTGAAGCAGCTGTTAGAACCAGGAGGTTTGATCCTCTGCTGGGAAACCCAGGAATGTTTTTTTTTTAACAGGAGATGCTGTAGATAAAAGGAGGGAACTGTTCTGTGCACCAACAGGTGATATCTTCAGCTGCCACGCCGTGGACAACCCCAAGCCCCAGGCGGAGCTGGCCATGCTCAGACAGTACGGCCCCGACGTCCCAGAAGCCACTCTGCAGAAACTGGTGGCCGCATTCGGAGAGCTGCGGTCCATGGCTGACCAGGGCACCATCACCTACCCCTACTCCACCCGGGAGGTGGTCAACATTGTTAGACACCTGCAGGTATGTAGGTGTCAGACTGTCCGCCTGTAGCCCCTCAGCGCTGGAGGCTTTAATCACTCAGAGAGCCGCTGCTCTGTCAGACCAGCGTACCGCGTTTTACATTACATGAAGAACTACTGAAATTATATTTAGATTACATTTAAAAATATTAATTAATTCCACGGGGCGGAAAAAAGGATTAACAGCCTACTGAGCCTACTGGCGCAACCTGAAGCCATTCTATGGGACTGATAACCGCTAATAACGACCATGCATGCATGTGTGTTACTAAGGGTATGCTGGCCTGACACGGTATGCCAAGCTGACAGAACAACGCCTCCTTTCATGCCTCCTCTGTTCACACTTAGAAAAACCCTTATGCACTAAAAGCATCCAGTTACACAATAAGGTGTGAAGTCAAAGTTTCACACCATCCTGGTGATGGAAGGCTTCCTCTGAAAGGAGGAAGAGATCCTCCATTCTGCAGAGATCCTCCATCCTGCAGAGGTCCTCCTTTCTGCAGAGATCCTCCATTCTGATGCAGCCTATCCTGCGCCCTCTTTTCACCGAAGCTATAAGCAGGGCGACAAGTTGAACCTAAACAAAGGGAAAAAGAAAGATAGCTGATGAGAACAGAGGATTCAAAGAAGAATGGAGCGAATCATTTGCTTTCATTACCAATCAGGAAGGATTGGCTGCATGTTTGCTTTGGAAGGAGAAGCTGTCACATAATAAAAAGAGACATTTAATATATTAAATATGCAGCCGACCGCCGAGCTGGGAGGGAGAGAAAAAGAGAGATTGCAGAACTTCTGGATAAATTAAAGGAGAGCAAAGATAGATTTAAGAAGTAGATTGCATCTCCAAACTCCACTACTCCTGCTAGTTTGGTTGCAAGCAAAGAAAACCGTTCATAGATCCAACAGGTAGCGCTCTGATGCAGGGATGGGAACTGTCTTTCATTTTTTACTAAAGGATCCTCAAAATAAAAATACCAAGGAGCGCTGGTGACGGAGGATGTGGGATTTCAGGGTTAGAGAGCTCTGCTCTGATGGA
>NW_015151817.1:84462-87749 GCF_000732505.1 Cyprinodon variegatus | reverse complement strand
AGAGAGGAGTTATAGAGCCTGATGGCATGAGGGACAAAGGAGTTCCTGAGTCTGTTGGTCCTACATTTGGGAAGGAGCAGCCTCCCACTGAACAGGCTCCTCTGGTTGCTGATGACGGTGTGCAGTTAAGCAGCTTGTGGTGAAGTGGCACCGCTCCTCCTTCACCTCATGATGTGACATTTGCTCCAGGATGAACATTTAATCATAAAAGCTTATTATATATTTAATAAGCCCAGATAGTCTTTTTCTATAATTGGCTAATAAACTGCCATATGAGGCTTAGAGAAGACTTTTACATTTTAGCTGCACCAGACAAATTTATTTATTTATTTTTTTGGTCCAATATGGCTCTTTGAACAGTTTGTGTTGCCGACCCCTGATCTGGTGGAAAGCCCACATGAAATTTTTTTAGGGTCTTTATCTGTTGTTGTTGAACTTTATGTGACTTTTTCTTGCTGCTCTCTGTGTTTGAAATTTCCCCACAGGAACAAAGAAAGCTCTTTGGATTAATTTAGTCTTTGCTCTCTCATCAGAGGTTTCCCAACGAGGGTCTTGCCAACGTGGTGAGGAACGTCTTCGACTTCGACTCGTACAATAAGGACACGCGGGAGGTTTTGATCGAGGCTCTGCACAAGCATGGAATCCCCATCGGGGCCAAGCCAACCTCGGTCCATCTGGCTAAGGAGTAAGAGCATCACGGATAGGAGCTTTACCAGTTTGATGTTATGGGGAAACTGGGAGCAGAGCCCTCAGAGTTAAATCCCAGAGTTGGTGACTCTGCTAGGAGGCTGTTTATGCCCCCTTTGTTCTGATTGGTCAGCTCCAGCGGCGTGATAAAGCCTCATGTAATCGTTAATCTGTCGCAGATGTCCAAAACAATAAAAAATAACCTCAGAATATTCCAGATTGCAGCTCTGCGCTGGTGGCAACGCGAAGCCACGCCCCCATAAGGAGGTAAATGTAGGGAGCATGTGTTTCTGTGGAGGCGGCCATTGCTAATATCTTCCTGTTTGTTGTTGCTAATTCCTCTAGATTATTAAATCCCAGCTGAGGACATAAAGGTGCTGATCAAATATAAAGTTCATTCTTAACCTCAAAAAGCTAAACCCAGAGTTAGCCTTGACCTAAGACGTGTAGCTCAGTCTGAAAGATTGATTAGATTAAGATTTCAGAGTTAAGAATACATAGCGTAAATTTGGAAAAATGGAAATTCAGAAAGAAAACTGAAAAATGTGTTTTAATCAAAAACAGGTTTTATGAATAACTGCTGTTTCTCAGATTTAGTTTCAATGTTTGAGTTTTAATAAATTCACATTTATCTCCTGATGGAATAAGAGGGAGAAAAGGATGGATGGATGGATGATGGATGGATGGATGGATGGATGGATGGATGGATGATGGATGGATGGATGGATGATGGATGATTGATGGATGGATGAATGGATGGATGGATGAACAGACAGATGGATGATGGATGGATGGATGGATGATGGATGATTGATGGATGATGGATGGATGGATGATGGATGGATGGATGATGGATGGATGATGGATGGATGGATGATGGATGGATGATGGATGGATGGATGATGGATGGATGATGGATGGATGGAGGATGGATGGATGGATGGATGGATGATCTCTTGTGGGGGCGGGGCTTTCCTTTGTAGTGAGGAATGAAGAAGCATTTCTATTGGTTTGCTGGACGTTAGGAAGCTTTTCATTGGTTCAGAGCGACTGGCTGGATTTGGATGGAAGTGAAGCTTATTTTGAAAAGAAGGCAGTTCTTAAAGCAGAAATCAGAAAAATTTATGAAAACAAAAAAATCTGTTTAAAATATTTTTAAAATCATTTAAAGAAAAACAATATGACAGAAATATTTTTTTTTAAATCAAGGAAAACAGCAGTTACTTGTTTTAAATAAAGCCTGTTTTTAAAGTTTCATGTCTGGATTTTAGCTTTTATTAACTTTAGTTGATTAAATGTGTTGTTTGCTCGCAGCAACAATAGATCCCTCCATACGGAGGCGCTGTGGAGCATCAGCACTGGTTAAAGCTGTCCTGGTTAAAGCTGTCCTAGTTAAAGCTGTCCTGGTTAAAGCTGTCCTGGTTAAAGCTAAGGTTTAGTTTAGGCGACAGTCCGACCAGGTGAGCTTCAGGTTTGGTGTTTGATGGTCAGAAAACGGTCGAGGCTGAATCCCATTTCTTTTCATCTGAGCCTCTGAAAGCTGCAGCTGCTTTGATTGCTTCCATGAAGTGTTAAAGGTCTCCGTCCTTCACATACCGCAGTTATTTCTCACCATCATAGAACGTCTCCTTTCACCAAACTGTCTCCAATAATGTACAGACTGTTCTTTGAATAAAGGAAAATACTTGTTTCCTCTGTCTCCTGTGGTTTTATTTGTATTTATCTAAAATCCACCTTCAGTTTTGTCCTTTTCCAAAGAAAAGAAGCAGTGATCAGAGCAGAAACCAGTATTTTCCTCCAGCCGTTGCTGTTTGCTGGTGTTTTAACGCTTTATTGCTGCATCTTGAAGCGTTTATCTCACAGCGGCAGCGTCACTCACATCGTTTGGACGTGAAAGCAAATATTTGGCGTCCTGACTTCCAATTTTGGACATGAAAACATGAAGCGGCTCATCTGCTGCGTTTCTATTCATAGATTTATTTATAGTCGTAGGATCACCTTTGCCCCTGCAATCTGGGGAATGTGAGCGTTTTGTGATCAGGCTGCATCTTCCAGCCCACCTGCAGCCCGTAGCTGTGATCCATGACCCCTCCCCAGAGACGCAGCGTTAGTCCCCTGGTGCCGCTGCCCATCGGAGCCCCTGAAGAACAGAACTTTGTTTTCATTTATGTGGGCAATAAAAGCAGTTCTAACCATAATTAACTCAGATAAAAAAATGGGATGATCTGTGTTTATCCCTGGAAATGATTTATTTGTGTGTGTTTCCAGTTTCATGGGTTTGTTGTCTCTAGGTTACCGCTGCCGGAGGTCAGGATGACGGGATACTGGACCTTAAACCAAGGTGGCAACACTCGCCGTAAACTGCTCTGTCCCACTGAGACACGCGCAGTAGACGTCAAGGTATAAACCAAGCACACGGAGAAATGAAGGCTTCTTTTGGAAATAATTCAGCAAACATCTGTTCCTTCAATAGAATAGAATAGAATTCAGCTTTATTGTCATTAATCCAGTTCAGTTCAACCTCCAGCAGAACCAGGCTCAGTGTGAGCGGCCATCTGCTGACGCCCACTGGGGTTCAAGGAGACAGAAGCAGACATCGA
>NW_015151817.1:80244-82160 GCF_000732505.1 Cyprinodon variegatus | reverse complement strand
AACTGATTTTAGCTAAAATAAACTGCTAAATCAACTGATTTTAGTTAAAATCAACTGCTAAATCAACTGATTGTAGCTAAAAATCAACTGATCTTAGCTAAAATAAACTGCTAAATCAACTGATTTTAGTTAAAATCAATTGCTAAATTAACTGATCTTAGCTAAAATAAACTTCTAAATCAACTGATCTTAGCTAAAAATCTGCTGTTAAATCGGTTGATCTTAGCTAAAATAAACTGCTAAATCAACTGATTTGAGGTAAAATCAACTGCTAAATCAACTGATTTTAGCTGATGAAAACCTTTCATAATTTTTTTTCCCATGATGTAGTTTGATACGTTTTTTCCAGATAATCTTGAAATATTTATTTTTTTCTTTAAATCCAGAGCCATGGTTTCCATGGCGACAGCAGTGTGTTTACTGACGCTGTGTGTGCCTGTGCTCCCAGGGGCCAGCGTTCCTGCGGGTCCAGAGTTATCCCTGCCATCGGCAGGAAAGCAGAGCTCTGAGTTTCACCGAGGAGAAAGCTCACTGGCAGATTCCCATGAACGAAGTCAACATCATCTGCGACGCCATCAGCTCAGACGGTACGCACCCCCCCGTCACTCGGAAAAGTCTGAGTTTAATGATGGAAGAAAATGAGACGACGATGAGGATTTCTGAACTGACGTGAAAAAACAAAACTTAGTTAGTATTCAAACCCCGACACTAATCTTTAGACCAGATTCAGGGTCTGATCTGCTTTGGTCTGACTCGGCTAAATTTACCCACGCTGCTTTGCAGACATTCTCCCTCCTGGTTCAGTTCTGGGCTTTGACTAGGCCATTTAAAGACTTTCCTCTTTGTTCTGTTTTTTTGGCGGTATGATGGCCTCATTATGATGATTTAGCACCCACTGATATTTGGATTTCATCAACAGAAACAAACTCCTCAGCATGATGCTGCCACCACCAGGTTTCCTGTTTAGGAAGTCTTTATAGAACCAGAGAGGTTTTGTTCTCACCTGTGAACAGCTTTAGTCCCTGGTGGATTTTCTACAGCCAGTGAGATCATCTCTCTGTTGGGACGTTTGTCTGAAGGGTGAAAAGATAAAGAAACGCCATCTGCAGAGACAGCGTCCGACTGTCTGTCTGTATCTGATGGAAGGCGTGTTCCTACCAACCTGAAGGCTTTTTAAACTTAGGATCAGTTAATAGAAGCGGCTTAATTTGATGCTGCACAATAATAACATTTATTGAAATATCAACTGTCGTTTCTGACAAAATCCCAGAGGAAGATAGGGCTGCAACCAAGGGTGTAACTTTGGTATGAAAGCTGGTGGGGGCGCTCTAAGGGTGGAGGCGCTCTAAGGGTGGGGGCGCTCTAAGGGTGGGGGCGCCCTAAGGGTGGGGGCGCTCTAAGGGTGGGGGCTGATGGACCTACAGTTACTCCACCCAAACGCTTTCATTAGGTTTTTATATTTTCCTAAATGAGCTCAAATATTTATTGAATGCTCTTCTATTGTTGAGAACACAAGAGAACCATAATGTTCTCATATTTATAGACCGTTATAGAAATGCCTTTTAGTGCATTACATATATAGGCCCAAAAACATTAATGTATAGAAAAATAACGAAAAACAGTCGATTCCGATGCCAAAATTGATAAATCATGCATCCCTAGAAGCACAAATCGATTCCATTCTTCCAGAAAAATCTGGATATGCTGCATTTTAAAAATAGATTTTTTTTTCCTTGTAAACTTTCTGGTAAACTTGGAGATATATTTTATTGCATGTTGCATATCCCAGTAGATCGGTTTACCTTTAAATCTGCAGCTCTGCCTGCTTCTCTCTGTGCTGTTTGAAAAGATTTATGAACCTATTTACTGATATAATGATGCTAGAAACTAAATATCTAGATCTGTAGAAGCTCTGC
>NW_015151817.1:75996-77381 GCF_000732505.1 Cyprinodon variegatus | reverse complement strand
GGATAAAAGTGCAACAGTGTGCAAGCATTGTGCAACACGTTTTGTTTATGCTAGCAGCAACATGACCAACATGTCAGGCTAACAATCAACATACTGAACCGAAAACCGTGACCACGAAACCATGAACCGAACCGCACCGTGGGGGGGTGGGGATGGGCTGCTCTGAATGCATCTTTGATGTCAGAGTAAATCAGGTCTAATGTGTTTTTTAAGAAATCTAAAAATAAGTAAAAAATGTCTTAAATTAAGTGTATTTACCTTTAATTTGAGCAGGTAAATGAGATAGTTTGCTAATCGAATCAGTAATTTTACTCTTAAAATAAGATAATTAGATAATATGCACTTGATATAAGACAATGCAATAGTTTTTTACTTATTTTAAATCTAAATACTGTCGTTCCATTGGCAAACTGTCTCACCTGCGTCTTCAATTCAAGAAAAAATGCACTTTCTTTAAGAAAAAACTGACTTATTGAGATTAAATATTTTTGCAGTGTATTTGTGTAAATAAATCCTTTCATGCCTGATTGAAGGTGTTATCCCCCCCCACCCCCTGGTCTTACAGACACGCTGTACGTGGCCATGTGTAACCCCGTGTCCCTGTACTCCATGACGGAGCGCGGGGAGAGCATCCGCTGCATGGAGCTCTACGACGTCTTCCCCAGGACCATCAGCGGCGTCTGGCAGCCCTTCGTCACCGTGGCCCCCCTGGGGAGCCCGCTGGACGGACAGGTGGTGCTACACGAGGAGCAGGTACTGTCACGCTCCAGAGGAGCGGCGAATAAGAAGTGGTGAAGTGTTATTTTTGTCTAAACAGGAATGTGTTTCAGCAGTTTGGGAGCAGACCACATGTTCCTCTGTGTCCATTTAAAGAGACGGAGCCACTCTGGGATTTCTCAGCAGCTCCCCCGCTTGGCTCGTTCACACTGTGGAAAGTCAAACTTGACCTTCCACAGTCAGCAGTGTGGCGTTTTCTTCCCGCTATGGTCAAACTGATTCTAACCGCTGTCATCAGGCAGCGAGGGAAGAGAAAGGGGTGAAATTCCCAAAGGGAGGCGATGGTCGCCGCCGCTGTTTCAGCCCCACACAGAGGAACGCCTGCGTTCAGGCTGTTTCCAATAAGACGGCTTTAGAATCACTGAACAGGGTCTGGTTTTTATAGAAAGCTCCTAACAAAGCGCTTTTTTAAGCCTCCTGAATCAGCATGTGAATTTTTCTGAATACATTTTCTACCAAATATTGTTGTTCTTTATTTTGAATCCACGCCATTTGAACCACCCTAACCATCTGTAACCCCGTCCTTCCCAGACCTTTCCAGCAGGGATCTCCTTTACTAAAATGAACCTCTGTTAGGATATTGGAATGCATTTATTATCTCTATTCTA
>NW_015151817.1:73014-74591 GCF_000732505.1 Cyprinodon variegatus | reverse complement strand
GTTTATTTCTATAGCTCTAATTCACCGACTGGGGTTCAAGGAGACAGAAGCAGACATAGAAAAAGATGCATAGATACAAAAGGCAACTGTCAACCAGCTCCACAGGCGGCCCCGTCCAGGAAACACACAGCCAGAGGGGACAGCAGAAACATCTACATCTCCTGTCTCTGTAGACGTTTCTGCTGTTTCCAGGCCAGACAGGTGTGTAGACGAAGCATGTTTGAGGCTATTTGAAGTTTTTGCTTTCTCACACAGTGTGACATCACCTCACCGTGCTGGCATCAGGGCAGCTAGAGAGGATCAGTTTGAATGTTTGTGATCATAGCTAAAACCAGCCGGTTTAATCAAAACCAGCTTCTGAAATAAACCTGTGATCCCAGCTGGTCTGTCCTGTTTCTGTCTGAATACAGCAGCAGGTTCTGAGTCTGGAAAGAAAAGCTGAAAACGCTTCGACTGTTTTCACTCGTTTCTTTTCTTTAAACTATCGATGCTTTGAGTTGATGATGGCTTTGGTCAAACAGGAGAAACACAGCGGTCTGGTTTTATAGATCTTGTCTGGAGGACTGAGATGATGCTAACTTGGATACGCTGATCTATAGAGACGATGTGTCTGCAGTCCTCTGACTCCAGGCGAGGTCAGGAACCTCACGGATGAAAATAGCTGCTGAGGAGTCTGCTTCTTAAAATGGACGGTGGTTGGCGGTTTTCCTTTGCCCTGGGAGAGCCGGACCTGTGACAGCAGAACAACGTCCACCACCAGAACCGCACATTCTAAAAATACATGCATCAGGCTTGTTCTGTCTAAAAATGAAGAGGTTGGTTCAGGGGGGGGGGGCGTCCTCCAGAGGAGGCTGCAGGGTGGATGTAGGACCAGCAGAGGGACCTGGATGATTCCTTCACTTCCATCATTGGTCTGGGAGGCCATAAGGAAAGCATTAGTGTGAAGCTGGGGGCCAGGGCCCCCGCTCCCCGGGGCCCCTGTCGTAAAGCTCACTCCATGATGAATCCTTTTTGCGTCTCAAAGCCTTCGGCAGGGTTCATCAGAGGCACAGAAACGGAAACGTCTCGCTCACCGCCCCAGACGGCCTCCTCATTGGCTGGATTCCCCAGGACAGCGGCGCCCCTTCTTCTTGGAGCAGACTGCCCCCTGCTGGTTGAATGAGCTTTGATCATCAGCCTGGGGCCAACATGGCGTCTTTCAGATCTCTGTGGAGGACTTCCTCTCTCGCCTTCCTTTGATGGATCTTTTCTTCTGTTTTTCTTTTTTCATTCAGATTCATTATGATTGTGTTGAAAGCAGTCTGCCCTCTGAGTTTGAACAAGTTTTTATTATTTGTAAAAAAAAAAACATTTTGTCATTTTTGAAACGTTATCTTCACACTGTAAAAATGATTTAAAAATAAGTAGACATTTCATAAAATAAGCGTATTCAACCTTAATTTTAGTAGGTTTATAAAATGATCTGCCAATGGAATTAATGTTTTTACACTTAAAATAAGATATTTAGATTTTATAGACTTTTAATAAAACAATGCAGTTTTTTTTTCTTATTTCAAATGTAAATTGTCTTGTTCCAT
>NW_015151817.1:68299-70869 GCF_000732505.1 Cyprinodon variegatus | reverse complement strand
TTTTAGAAGTTCTAGGAACCACTAGTAAACCTGCAGATTGAGAGCGAAGTGCTCTGTTAGGAACATAAGGAACAATCAGATCTCTGATGTTCACTGGTTTCTTTTTTTATTTAAAGCGACTCGTTTCCTGCTTTCATTTGTCCTCTCTGTCGCTGCTCCAGAGTAACACGGTGCTCCACCTGGACATGGGGACGGGGGCCGTCCGCAGGCTGGTCTTGTCTCCAGACACTGATCAGACCTCCTCCAAGGCCTCCGGCTGGTGGAGCAGCAAAGATCAGCAGGTCAGAGAGGAGCTCCAGACAGAGACTTTTTATCCGCTGCTGCTCTGGTTTGACTGGTCTCTGTCTGCAGGGGGGCCATAAGATGTGTCGCGACTTTTCCCACAAAAACTGGCTGCTCTTCTATAAGGAGGACGGGTGAGACACTCGGACGCACGCCGTCCACGGCGGCTAAAAGGCTCCGTCTGATCGGCTCCTCTGTCTGTCCAACAGGAACCAGCTGGAGGTGCTGGACGTGCTGGAGGGCCAGGTTCACTCCATCTCCCTGCCAATCAATTTGAAGTCGGTCTTCCTGGTTGCGGAGGACAGGTGGCTTCTTCTGGAGAGCAACACCAACAAGTCAGTGGATCCTCCCAACTCTCTTCACTGGTTGATTTTTTTTTTCTTAATAAATGTGAAAATGTTTTTTTTTTTCCCTTTCAGGAAGTTCCTGCTGACCAAACCCATGCACACGGCAGCGGAAGATTCAGGCGTCTGTCAGCTTCACAGCATCAGCGAGGACCCGGTCAGCGCTGGTCATGGAGCCGCTTCTGGTGGGTCACATGACCGCTTCATCCGCCACATTTCTTCAGGCGTTGAGGTTTCCACCAGAGAGCAGAATAATTCAGTTCTATTCAGTCTATTTCTATACGGCCAAGTCACATCATGTCATCTCAGGTTATAGAGACGATTCAACCAGATCAGATTGGTTCATTCTAGAAGCTCTCAGTCCATATAGACTTTCCACTTCTAGATACGTTCCAGTCTCAGTCTGAATCATGACAAAGTGTTTGTAACTCAGGAAATCTGCACCGAAATGTAAAGTAAACTTCCTCTGGATGGTTGAAGCATATCGGCAGCAGATCTTAGGACTCGACATAACGATTAGGAACCATTTTCGCTGTAACTCTGTTTTCTGTTTTTCCTCCCAGCCGAGGCTGTCGTGCCTCAGATGCTGTCCAACGAGCAGCTGCCCAATGAGAACCTCAGCGCCGCTCTGGAGCAGAAGATCGTCTCCCCAAACCGCCTGCTGGCCGACAGCAGCTGCTTTGCACAGATCATCGTGGGATTCCCGGACCTAATGGTGAAAACGGGCTAATATCTGAATCCACTCCGATTTAACGTCTGATCCGACAGAGAATCGTGCCTTAGAGGCCGTGATATTTTGCGCTCATTAAGAGTCAATGGGGATGATTTCCAGCAGGGGGCAGCGTAGCTCCGACTGACATAGAGCCCAGGTCTGTTTTAATCGGACTACGCAGAAATTCAGCAGCAACTTCATGGGTCTGACAGGAAGAGAGACGCGGTTAGAAAGTAAAACAGATCTGCTTTGGAGGAAAATGGAAAATAAAATCTGTTAATCTGATGGAGAAAGAGTCGGTTTGGAGTCACACATCGCGTTTATAGTGAGCAGGACCGACTGGAGCAAAAACAATGAATGAAACATTAAAATAGAAAAGTTTCCCCCTGATGGGAGTTCAGGAGGACAGAAACGGATAAAGTAGAGATCCTCCAGAATGAGGAGGAGCAGACAGAGCAGCGTATCTCTCTCACCTCTTTAGGAAAAAAGAAAGAAAAACTGAGAAAAACTTCCAGATCTCTCTGAGAATCACCTCTCTGTCGCCATAGAAACCGTCCCACAGAGTTTATTGCTGCGTTTTTCTTTTCTTTAGACGTAGATCTCATTATGTTTTAATAGATGAACATTCTCTATCTGCTCTGGTTCTAGATGCTGCACAGACTCAATAAGTAGAGCTTTGCTTTATAGAATGTACAGGTGGTTTTTTAAAATTTATTTCTAAGTAACTTTTCATTTTAATGTGTGTCGTATGAAAAAAGTTTTCAACTATTCACCCCAGTTAAATAAACTCAGTCTGTACTTTATTTTTATCTTTGCAAAGAGAGAACAGTTCATCATACATTATTATTGCACGGTAATCAGCCCTGTTCTGATCTGAGCAGCGTTCGTTCCGCCTTACTTACAATAACGACTAAAAAAGAATTACTGACACTTTGGTTAAACGGTAAAATGTTATGAATAAACCTCAAGAAAGAATCTGGTTTGTTATGGGAAGAAGGGAAGAAGTCTGTCTTTTCTACAAACAGCTTCACTCAGGGGAACTGTGAGGCCTTGATTAAGTGAAACCTTTTATAGTGAGTAATTAGCATTAATAGCATACATTTTACAGAGCATAGAGACAGAGGTGTAGAAAACCTGTGCAGATCTGCTCACCCTGCCTAGTAGAAGCCTTTCTATAGCAGGCAGCGAGACAAAAATCGTATCGGAGATTAAAAAGTCGCAAGCGCAGGCGA
>NW_015151817.1:65612-67408 GCF_000732505.1 Cyprinodon variegatus | reverse complement strand
TTTCATCTGGTTTGGTCTGCCGCGGTTTCCGTAGCGTCGTGAACTCGCAGGCGTGCGCTTTCAGGAAATCCTATATCAAAAAAGTACTCCAGAGTGTTGTTCAGCATGGGGGTGAGTAGAAAATGAAGGCTAATCATGTTTTGGGTGTACTATTCCTTTAATGAGTGACTGGGCTGATGCTGAGCTCACGCTGCCCTGATGCCTCATTAATGTACGACACACTGAGAACTGCAGATTTAATTTAATTAATGTGACCAATGCTGAATAGTTCAGTGAGGAGGATCAATGCTTTCTGAACAAAATGAATGAAAATGTGATTTTATTGCAGAGAACTTTAAATAACCTTGAGAGCAAACATTTAAAATTCTCTGTTTTCCACCATAAACAGCATCTAAAGCAGTAAATGAGGTTCTTAACCTTCAGCTGTGGTGTGTTTGCTTCCGTCGGACCAGTCCCCTAACGAGGTGTACACCTTTAAGAGGCCCGTCGACCTGTCGGCCGTGAAGAGCAGCGGCAGCGGGTCTCATACGTTCTTCAGAGGCGCGCTGCGGAGCGGCACGGCCAAACGGGAGAACTGCATCGCCCTGCTGTCGGCCAATCAGGTGGTCCGAGCCATTCCGCCCTCACAGGTTCCCCTGGGCGACGTCTACCCGAAAGGTCAGAGTTCAGGTCATGCAGGAGATGTTGAATGAAGGTCAGAGTTTGAAAAGTCTTCTTCTTTCAGATGTGACTCCTCCACTGGCAGCGGCGTACCTGGAAGTGACCGATCTGACCTCCAAAAAGCTCAAATACATCCCAGTTCCAAGGTAAACCCCTTTCATCCTCCATACTATGCTGCCACCTGGTGGAGGAAAGCAGGATGACATGGAGGAGGACTGTGTCACTGCTGGTGTTTTAATCAACTTATTATTTTAGTTTTTCATTCAAACTAAAACCTGAATGCAGATAAAATGTCCTCAGCCTTTATTTATGTATATTTTAAATGTTACGCCTCAGAGTTTGTTGTCAAAAGGAAATGAGGAACCTGAATATCACTTTAAGGTGGATTTCTGAGAGTTATGTTTAGTATTTTGGCATTTAGCCTCTCAATCAGGTAAACTATCAGCCTTTTCTGGTTGATCTGTTCATCCTGATCTGAGATCAGCTGAGCTGAAATCCTTCCACTGTGATCATTGTTCTTTTATTTTTATCAACAACTACACCACCTTATATGGTGTATATTGTCCACAGTGGGGGCCTCCAGGCTCCTACTTGGACCCTTAATGAATAGTTTTCCAAAATTACTATATTAATAAACTCCAGAAACTACAGGCTACTATTCTCCATCTGCAGTAAATAATAAATAAAAAAACCCTGTCTCCTTTTTTCTTCTGAAACAGCATCCATAGCTTCATATAAAATGTTTTTGGAGGATTTCGATATTTGAGTTTGTTTAGACTCACATCAGGGGCCTCCTGAAGCTGCGGCTCTGATCCTGATTCTCCCCTCAGCAATAACAGCATCAACTTCACTTTATTTTCTTTCTTCTAAAGTTTCATTAACCTCATAAATGTCCGCAGACCTGTTGGTGAAATTGAAACGTCTCCATTAAACGACTTAATTCGGGCGTAAACTGTCAGATTTTAACCTTTTGGGGCCGATTCTCCAGTCGTGTGGGAATTTTTTGGATCAGTTCGAGTTTCAGCCTCATGCTGCGTGGTGCTAACCTGACTCCGCGAGATGGATTTGCTCCGCATATCCATCTGGAAACCTTCCGTTGAAGTAATTTTGGGAAGGGGCGAAAATACTGGTTAGCT
>NW_015151817.1:62134-64282 GCF_000732505.1 Cyprinodon variegatus | reverse complement strand
TATTAGTTTCCCCGAAGGTCTCAGTCTGTGTTCGTTATGCAGAACCAGAATAAAAGCATCATGATGTTTTCCTAGAATTTAGAGTCGGTGAGTCAGATTTGGAAAACTACAGAACAACCTGCTCGGAGACGATGGATTTAAACGAGCTTTAACTATAATCTGAGGCGTTTCCATGGATACAGCTGATGCAGCCTCTCAGACAGGAGTTAGTGTTGTCCATTAGGGTTGTGGTTAATGTGACCCTCTGAGGTTCCTGCCGTGTCTGATGCAGGTCGATGACCGTGTCGCCCTACACCAACTGGCTGTCCAAGGTCTCTGACTGTGACGTGCTGGTAGCGGCTCTGGGCTCCGGAGGCGTGGTCACA
This sequence comes from Cyprinodon variegatus, assembly GCF_000732505.1. NCBI lineage: Eukaryota > Metazoa > Chordata > Actinopteri > Cyprinodontiformes > Cyprinodontidae > Cyprinodon > Cyprinodon variegatus. The sequence continues at coordinate 63,917 of NW_015151817.1, read as the reverse complement.
GTGGACATGGGGGGCTACGTCCGGCAGTGGGAGACGGGACTGGACACCTTGCAGCGCTCGCTGATGGAATGGAGGAACATGATCGGCTCTGAGGACGGCAGACCCATTCAGGTAAAGGAGCTGCTGCCGGCCTGCAGTATGTCTGTCAACCACAGGGGGGCAGTTTTGCTCTGTTTTCCCTTAAATCTTTTATTCATGCAAACGTTCCTGATTCAAAGAGCAGTGGAATATTTTCCAAATCCAGACGTCATGAAGCGGCTGTGAATGAGGGATCATTGTGGTTTTGGTGGCGAGAAGTCAGACCCCCGCTAAGGTCAGAGCGCTCTGACCTCCTGCTCTGAGACATCATTGTTGAGGTGCCCACATTCGCACGCAGACAGATGAATCCTTCAGATTATGCATCTCTGCAGCTGCAGGGAGCTCAGTCTGCAGAAACACAGAGACGCAACATGGAAGGACTCAGTCAGAGGATTGTTTCCAGGAAGGTCACAGATGCAGCCTGGTGGACACGCTGCAAAAAACACCTAGAAAGAAAAAATGAAAGGAATAATCTCTTAAATTAACCATTTATAGGGCAAGTTAGCGTTTTTGATCACCTGTATCCCCCTTACAAATGGACCCCCCCATCCCTCAGTGAGGTCTAGAAGCACTGGATCTATATCCAGCCATTCAGCATAGATCCTGCTACATCTGATTTTGTCATCTGACCAATTAGATGAGCCCTTGAATGATAGATTAACTAGTGGAAATTAAGTTAAGAAAAAAGGGTAAAAAGCTGATTGAAAAGTTAAAAAGTAAAGTTAAAAAGTTAGTAATTCTATTTAACTGTTTATATTTAGGTTTATAAACTAAAAAATGTCAGTGCCAGTATCAGCATTAATGCCTCTAAGGTTATGTTGGACCAAAAAATATATGTTTCTTTCACTTTCAGAGTGTTTTTTTATGGATTTCTTATAGAAACACTTTTGTTATTTTTCTTAATATATTCGGGGAAGTTGGCGTTTCTTTTTATTACATTGACATTCATTTTTACCATCTAAATATCCCTATTTTTTGAATGTTAAAAAGGTAATAAGGTCTTCCTGGATTCCAATAACACTATTAGCTTATAATTTCATTTTCAAAGTACTTCACTGAGGCCCTATAAAGGGTTAAATGTATTTACCCTTAATTTGAGTAGTTAAATTAGATGATTTACCAATGGAATTAGTATATTTATTCTTAAAATCGGGTAATAAGATTATAAGCAATGAGACAATACAATTTTTGTTTTTTCTTATTTCAAAGCTAACTGGTCTAACTCCATAGGCAAAGTGTCTCACTTACCTCCTCAATTCAAGAAAAAACTGCACTTATTTTAAGAAAACAGGACAGGATCTGGAAGCTTCTGGGTTATTTTACTGTTTGCACACAGAACTCTTCCTTTTATGTCGTCTCAGCAGCAGTCGGATGTTTGTGAACTAATAATTGTTGTGTTTTGTTGCACAGTCAGAAATGCACCCTATGTGCTTCAGTTAGTTTAAACGCATCACTGCATGGAGGAAAGAACAAACAACTTATTTAGTGTTTTTCTTCCACAGAGTGATCAGATCCCTTCCTGTCAGAAATGGGAATAAACCAATAATGGCAGAAATATTTGTATTTATTGTTGGACTATGATTCCTAAAAAAACAAAAAAGATTTTAATGTTTTTGAATCAATTTCAATTCTATTCAGTTTATTTCTATAGCTCCAATTCACATCATGTCATCTCAAGGCACTTTCCAGTTCACCAGATCATCCA
>NW_015151817.1:59828-61333 GCF_000732505.1 Cyprinodon variegatus | reverse complement strand
CAGATATAAAGATTGATCCAAAGAATTGTTACGTCCCACTCTACCTGATAATCAGACTCTGGATCATCAGAAGCTGTCTGAGACGTTCTGCAGATTTCTGCCGTTAGACAGGAGCCTGTTTGCACCAAGACACCAGAACCTGTGAGGTTCTACAACCAGGAGTAAGAGACAACCTGTTCATTGAAACAGTGACTGACAACCCCTTAAAAGATCAAGATGCATTCTGGGAAAAACTGGAAAAAAACAGCAAATAAACCTTTAGTCTGGTTTCTTCTGAGTTAATCCATCTGTTTTCCATCATGCTTTATCCCAGCTGGGGTGGTGAGGGGTGCTGGTGCCAATCTCCAGCTGTGAGAGGCGGGGTCCATCTTGGACAGGTCTCCAGTCCATCACAGGGCAACACAGAGACAAACAGGACAAACAACCATTCATGCACACACACTAAGTAGGGTTTAGAGAAGCCAGTTAACCCTAACAGTCATGTTTTTGGACTGGAAGCCGGACTAAACTCAGACTGAGCGAAGAAAAGTCAGCATCAGCCTGGATCTGATCCAGAATCTCATCTCCAGTCTGACCTAGAGAACAGCGACCAAGACGGCCTTCCGCAGGACAGACTGACTCTCCACACCGAGGAGCGGCCGCCATCCGCATCTCCTCCATGTGTTTACTATTGAACCCCCTCTGCAGCAGATCCGCCTCAGTAACGGCTCTGCAGACAGAAACCTCATGTTGTTACCTGTTTCCAAGCTGCAGGTATCCAGCATTACAACAACTCTGCCAATCAACCGCTCCATGTTTGTTTTTCCTGCCTCTAATGCAGTGTTTTCTTTGCACTGACTGCTGCTGTGGTTGGCCACCTGCCATCATTTTCCTCTTCCACTGTGGCTCTAAAGCACGGTCAGCCCCTCTCTCATGCATGCACATGCATGCTGGATCCTGCAGAACTCAGCTCCTTCAAATATGTGTCTAACATTGTGCAACCAGCATCTCCTCCAGGGTTGTTTCTCTTAGAAAGTTGCTTCTGATCTCTGCCCCTGATTGCTTCAAGATTTCATTCATCCAGTTTCTTTTTCTTTAACATTTTCCAAAGGGTTTATTATCTGAGACAGATAGTTCAGTATAGTGCAGGTGTAGCAATGTAGACATTTATAAAAATGCTGCAGCCTGCATTGATCCTTTTAAATCACCTTGTAGAGAAAAAAGGATTTTAGAGTCTGAGCTTTGCACCAAAATTCAGACAGAAGCTTTTTCTGCAGCTAAGCAGTCAGTAGCTCACAGAGGAATGACATTAAGAACAGATTCATGTGATAATAAAATATACCAGGAATTCATAAATCCATCTTTGTGCTTTTTTATTAGGATTTATCCTTTTATTCCCACTCCTGCAGCTACATTCCCTCATAAATCGTCAGCAGAAACCGTGACTGAACTTGCTGAGAAAGTTTGAACCTTTGTAGGACTGCGTGCATTTTAGTAAAGGTTAGTTTATCTCTGAATAACTGAAT
>NW_015151817.1:53547-57864 GCF_000732505.1 Cyprinodon variegatus | reverse complement strand
TTATTTATTTATTCTTTTTTTTATTTATTTTTTTTTTTTTTTTAATTTTTTTTTTTTTTTTTTTTTTTTTTATTTTTTTTTTTTTTTATTTTTTTTTTATTTTTTTTTTATTTTTTTTTAAATGTGTTTCAAAAAAACTGCAACTTCAAAAAAACTTAATATGTTTTCCAGTTTTCTCATTAAGTTTCTAATTTTCTTTAGAATGTTTTTTTTTCTTCAGTTTTCAGGGAGATTGAGTTCAAGAACAGCTTTTATTTTTTTCAAATCCTGGTTTAGGGAATGAAGCCTCTGACCTTCTGGATCAATAGAAAAGATTCTGCTCAGTTTTCCTGGCAGTAAAAGTTTTTCTATTGGTCGTTCTGGAGAACCAATAGAAATGAGTCTTCTGTGCGTTGATGTTAGAAACAGCATTTCTATTGGTCTACGTACCGACTGCCTGGAAGTGTCGAGGATTAATTCTGTAAAACCAGATTATAAAAAGAACGCAGTCCATAAAACGGTCTTAAAAAAAAAAAAAATAGATAAACTCTGGAAAGATGTTTAAAATATTCAATCTGAATAAATAAATAAGAATGGCAAAAATATAAAAAGAAACACATTTTATTTAAATTTCCATTTCAAAGAGAAATGTCTCTCTATACTTTCAGGGGTTTATATTTACGCAAACCTCGCAGAGTCTTAGCGGGATTTTTAAGATAGCTTAGCTTTTTAGAGCCGTCGTACTATTTTCTACAGTGGTTGTAGCAGATCTACTCCTAATAATGCAACATGCATCGTTTGATCTGCAGTCAGTGCATTAATGTTGCAGCAACTGTTGCCATGTTGACCCAATAGTAACATCTCATGCGACACTGTGCAAACCCTCTGTCTGCGCTGATGAGAATTTGCCCATCGTCTCCCATTAGATGCCTGAAACGGGAAGTGGAACTGAAGGCATGACCTACTATCTGCCATAAGCCTCTCCCACTAAAACTAGCGGGTTAACGCGGGTTTTTCAAACATGGGTCGACCCGCTAACGATTAGCATTTGGCTACATTCCCCGCTGGCAGCTGTCTGGCCTCTGTCCCCCCCATAGCTGCATGTTTGGTGTAGGGTTGTCAAAAGTATCGATACTCAAAAAAGTATCGATACTGAAACGTTGTATCCGGATACAATACTCGTTTTTAAAAGTATCGATACAGTGCTACCACCAGTCGCACCTAAGCAGTCGTTCATCTAAAGTGCAGAATAGAGGACAATGCACTTTCTGAACACTGTGTGATTGAATAATTCTACGCACTTTTCAGTTTCAGACTTTTTTTTGTAACAGGTGCAGCTGCTGAGAATTATTTTTGTTTCTTAACCGGTTTGGCTAGTGGCATTGTTATGTGTGCAAAGCATAGCCAAGGAAGGAACACTTGATTTTAATTTTATAAGTTTTTTATCAAGCTTGCTAAATATTGTGCACAGCAAACAACCTTTATGGTATTTTATTTATTAATGAAAATATTTCTGTAGTCTTTGTTTTTATCCTTGTGGTATCGAAAATGGTATTGAGTATCGAATATTTTCCTTAGTATTGGTATCGAGTTGAAAAGTTTAGTATCGTGACAACCCTAGTCTGGTGACATCATCACGCTGGGTTAGCTTTGATGATGTCACAAGTGCGACAGAAATCAGGAAAGTAAACAATAGCCTTGTTTCCACTACCCTCTGAAACCGTTCCGTGCTGAGTTAGGACTGAGCTCTGCTCCTTACGAACATTTACACGCCACGCCCGGTTCCTCACCTCCTAGTGGCGATCTATGGTACTACTGCTCTCTAGAGGGAAACAAGCAAACCAACATGGCGGTGCCCGTAACATTCAGGAGGTTTGCAGAGAGTCAGGCGAAAAAGGCAGCCTTTGGTGAATTTCCTCGATAGTGTCGGCTTTTGGGAAGTGGACACGACAAACGATAGTCTAATCAGGGCTTCCAGACGCAGGAAACAACGACAGATGTTGAGGTTCATCTCAGTGCTAAGCAGAATCATTACTGGAAATCGTGCGGCACGGTGGGGAAGCTAGGATTTTATGAATGTGTGAAATTTCCTGATTTGGGAGGCTGACTGTGAGGAGATGACGCTGTCTGCTCATGCGCTCTTCGTCTACTTATGCCTTACTGATGGACTACTACCATGTTTGCGCGGTTCGGTTGGGTCTGGTGCAGTCTGGTTTAGGTCTGCCTGCCATTTATACTCAACAGTTACCATGGTTACCGTGCTCAGCATGGTTTTGAAACGGTAGCGTAAATGGGGCTAATGGAGAGCAGCATGTCAGGAAGNGGTATCGAGTTGAAAAGTTTAGTATCGTGACAACCCTAGTCTGGTGACATCATCACGCTGGGTTAGCTTTGATGATGTCACAAGTGCGACAGAAATCAGGAAAGTAAACAATAGCCTTGTTTCCACTACCCTCTGAAACCGTTCCGTGCTGAGTTAGGACTGAGCTCTGCTCCTTACGAACATTTACACGCCACGCCCGGTTCCTCACCTCCTAGTGGCGATCTATGGTACTACTGCTCTCTAGAGGGAAACAAGCAAACCAACATGGCGGTGCCCGTAACATTCAGGAGGTTTGCAGAGAGTCAGGCGAAAAAGGCAGCCTTTGGTGAATTTCCTCGATAGTGTCGGCTTTTGGGAAGTGGACACGACAAACGATAGTCTAATCAGGGCTTCCAGACGCAGGAAACAACGACAGATGTTGAGGTTCATCTCAGTGCTAAGCAGAATCATTACTGGAAATCGTGCGGCACGGTGGGGAAGCTAGGATTTTATGAATGTGTGAAATTTCCTGATTTGGGAGGCTGACTGTGAGGAGATGACGCTGTCTGCTCATGCGCTCTTCGTCTACTTATGCCTTACTGATGGACTACTACCATGTTTGCGCGGTTCGGTTGGGTCTGGTGCAGTCTGGTTTAGGTCTGCCTGCCATTTATACTCAACAGTTACCATGGTTACCGTGCTCAGCATGGTTTTGAAACGGTAGCGTAAATGGGGCTAATGGAGAGCAGCATGTCAGGAAGGCAGGGCGTAGTCAGTGTGCTTTATTGTTTCTCTCTTTTATCTGAATCCCTCTGACCAGAGCTGCTCCATCTTTATCCAATGGAAACAGAATCGTTTCTGCTTGTGAGATCAGAAACCACTGGCGTGGTGCGTTCAATGCTATCATGTAAATTCGCGGGTCAACTGTTGTTCCCACAGCATGCCGAGTCGTTTGACCCGGGTAGACACGCGTCAGTGAGCTGTTCCCACTGCCGCTAAAAGCTCAATGTCGTTTAAACTGGTTTTCAGCCACTGGGAAAGGCATATTTAAATTTTAGACTATGACATCACTGCAAAGACAGCTGTAAATTTAGCCTCCTTCATCCTAAAAAGTAAAAAACACAAAAATGGTTCAAATTCTTCTCAGACATGACAGGACCTCCACAAGTTACTCTACTCTGCATGTATTAACACCTGCATAAAATCTCCAGCTAACATGGCGACGTGGAAGATCAGGTGAAATTCTCTGCGCCGCCAGAAGTAAGAGAGGGAAATCCCTCATAGCGGAGTCCCTCTGTGTTTATTTAGTTTTAGTAGCTGTGGACGTACAGCTAAAAGCTGTTTATGCTTCAGTGTTTTAGCTGTGGAGTATAAAGCTATAAATCAGTTTATTTCTGTATCTCTTATCGTGCTAAAAGATGTCCTCCACACACATTGTCCCAGACTGAATCACACCATCCTGTACTTGTTACCCTCCTATACGCTCAAACATTCATGTGTGGACATGCCTGATGCTGACAAACACTCTGAGGTCTATATGTAGACACATGATCACTGAATTAGGCCTGGTTCCACACGCACACGGCGCGCCTCTGTCTTTAAAGCAGAATCCCAGATTTATGAGGCTATTAATCCTACATACCAGGCAGGGAGAGACGCAGGGAGCCTCAGTGGTTGAAGCAAAGAAAGATGCGATGGAGGACTGACAGACTGATTCCCACACATCCCAGCTCCATTTGCCGTCCCAGTTCTTATTTATTTCTCCATCTGTGTTTCTGCTGTGACCATTAGCTGTTTTTTTAGCGGTGGCTCTGGTGACATCATCCTGTTAGAAGGAATGGAGACGTCTACTTTGGTAGAAACGTCTAATCGGAGGCAGAAAGCTTTGATGCGTGGCTCTGATATCCACTTTTTAAAGTTACATGACATCTTTCTTAAAGGAAAAGTCGCTCATATTCAGAATCCAAACTTCTGAAAGTTCTTTAAATCTGAAATGATTCCATCCTGTTCAATAAATGATCAGTGTTTTTAATTCA
>NW_015151817.1:46594-51951 GCF_000732505.1 Cyprinodon variegatus | reverse complement strand
AAATTCATTAAATCACTACAAACATATTAGTTTTAGGCTTAAATAATGATCCATCCTCGCTGACCGGACTTTTCCTCTAAAGGCTGTAAATGGTAAACTTTGTGGGGTTAAAGGTTATCTAACCGGTCCTGTGTGTTCGGGGCAGAAAGCGTTGCTGCGCAGCAACAGAGCGTTGCTCATCTCCAGCTTTAGCAACAATCAACAGGAAGTGTGTGAGCAGGCGGCTGAATCGGGCTCAGCAACCAGAGAGATGTGTGGTTAGGTAAGGGGTCAGAGGTCACCGTCAGCAGCTCTGTGTGAACTCGATCCGGGTGTTTCTGACTCACAGAACAAATCCGGCTGATTCTCCTCCATTAAACACGGGCTGTGCTGCCGGGAAGGTGGCATCAAACGCTTCGCTGCTCTGAGTCAACATATGCTGAGAAAGTCCTTCGAAACGCGACTCTGATCATGCTAAAAAAAAAAAAACACAAGCCAGCGCCCCCCCCCAGCCCATGCCAAAGATAGAACCAACAGCGCCGGCCGCTTCCTGAAATCCCTCAGTCCATAAACTCCATCAATCAGACGGGAAACTGAGCCAGCAGGATTTCCTCAGCACCATCTTGTTCCAGTAATCCACACTTGTCATCGTGCTTTACATGGATCGGATTGTTGGGCTGCTGACAGAACGACGCGCCGGGGACTCGCTTCCTCGTCAGAGAATGAAGGTGATGAATATTCCACTCAGGGGATAAAAGAAAATGATGAGTGATGCTTTGAAATGAGTCCTTTCAGAGCGGCCGGGGTCGTTCCAAGTTCCCACTGAAGAACAAACACTTCGCTTTGGAAAACACAGACCCTACACTGGAAAACGTTACAGAAAAACTTCCTTTAATCAGGTGTATTTACCTTTAATTTGAGTAGATAAATCAGATCAGATTATTCTGTTCTACTCTAGATGAATCTCTTTTTCTCTGCTATTCTAATTGTATTCTATTATTTTTTTGTTTTTCTATTTTATTCAGTTCTATTTTGTTCTGTTAAATTTCTCTTTAATTCTATTTGTATTCTATTTTAGTCTTTTTTCATTGTCTTTAATCCTACTTGATTCTATTTGGATTCATTTCATTCTTTATTTATTCTTTTCTATTCTAGATGATTCTATTTATTTATGCAATTGTACTTTGTTATTTTATGTCATCGTTTCCATGATGTTTTATTTATTTATTTGAATTTGATTCTATTCTGTTCTATTGTGATCTATGTTAGGCCCAGCCAGAGTAGCTGAAGTTGTTTTTTTTTGCAGTTGATTGATGATTATTGGACGTTTTTCATTCATCAGCTGATTAATGTGCTAAGATGTAAATATTTGCAGCGTTTTTCCAGCTGAGCTTCTCTGTCTGAAGAGTCTCTGTTCATTTTCTGTCACTTTGGAAGAAGCATGAATGGAAGCTCAGAGACCTGCAGGTGGCTCTGGGAGCCATCCAGGGATTTAGGAGAATCTGAAAGATTCCCTCAGTTTGTGGGAAAGCAGCTGATCCAGGGAGCGACGCTCCGAACCGCCCCTCTCTTCCCTGTTCTGGTTCTGACCGGCAGCTTTGGGCCAAACTCAGACTGTTTAACACGGAGGCGTCTCCGTCTTCCTGCTCCGACCTCAGAAACGGCTCCCCTCAGGTCGGCCGTCGCTGCATCGCAGGGCGCAGAGAAACGACAAAGTCCTCAAAATCATTTGATCTGAATAGAGAAAAACGGATCAGTTATTTCATCCTTAATGAGAACAAATGTAATAATAGTTGATCCAGAAATAAATCAAACTCCTTCCTTCCAGATCACCATCCAGAGGGACAGCGGCCTGGACGTTTCTGCACCAAAACACGGCAAGCTGGACCCCAGCAACGCTCCCCATGTGGGGGGCAACCAGTGGGCCGGAGGCACAGGTAACCACCTGATGGCGCTACGCCCCAGTCCTTACTGGGCAGCTGTGTCACCTGCAAGAGATCTAATTAAGTCAGTCTTTATTAAAATAAGTGCATTTGGCCTTTTATTGAGGAGGAAAGTGAGACACTTTGCTGATGGAACAAGATCATTTACATTTAAAATAAGAAAAAAAACAATTTGTTGTCTCATTTCAAGTGCATATTATCTAATTATCTTATTTTAATATTAAAAAATACTAATTCCATTGGCAGATGATCTTATTTACCTGCTCAGATTAAAGGTAAATACACTTAATTTGAGACATTTTAATGTATTTCTAGATGGTTTTTGCAGTGCAAGCATGTGATTCAGACACACTGCAAAAATGATCTAAAATGAGTAAAAATGTCTTAAATTAAGTTTTTTTTTTTTTTTGGCAGGTGGTAAACAGCAGCTAGGTTAATACCGCGTTAACTCTTTACGTCACAAAGTCCACGCTGTGCCTTTAAGCACCAAACAAGCTAAAGAGCCGCCTTTATAAAATAATGACTTTTAACAAGTCAATGTTAATAAAAACTGAAATCTCAAAAACATTTACTACGATGCATTTCCCCATGAGAAGATCACACACTGTAAAGATCCTCTACAAATAGGTAAAAAATGTCTTAAATAAAGTGTATTTCCCCTTAATTTGAGTCGGTAAATAAGATGATTTACCAATAGAAGATTGAGTATTTTTACCACTAAAATAAGATAATTAGATAATATGCACTTAAAATAAGACAAAATAAGGCAATTTTTTATTTTATTTTAAATGTAAATTGTCTTGTTCAGTTGGCAAAGTGTCTTACCTCCTTAATTCAAGTAAAATGCACTTAATTTAAGCTAAAATGACGTATTTACATTTCCATGTTTTGCAGTGCAGTGAAAAAAATTTTGAACTCATAAGACGACGTGATCTTTTTCTAAATCAACATGTTTTTCCTTACAAACAACTAAAGACATCGGATATATCTACTGCACTGTTAACGAATCCTCCTGTGCAGCCGTCAGGAACCGCGTCAGAACCATCAGAACCATCAGACTGGGATCCCAGTTCAATTATTTGTTCCTTCTGGAAAAGTTTCCTCTAAGCTTTTATGTTTAGAATCATAGTGGCGTTTAACGTTTCCACTTTTTACGATGGCCACAGACTTGCAGCAGGTTTAACAGATCAGACGTGTTGCATGCTGCAGGAGAACAGTCAGTCAGCTCCTCTTTCAACGCCTGGTTCTCATAATCCACCTTCCTGACGTTTGAAGAAGCCATCTACAGATTTAACGGCAGGGCGTTTCTGTCACGGCTTCTCATCTGAGCGTAAACCAGCCGTAGCTCTAAGGTGACTGGAAGAGAGGGCCTGAAGAGCTGCAGCCAGGCTGTCAAAGCTGTGCCTGATTAAAATCCTTATCCGAACAAAAATGCCATTAATTCATGTTGCTGCTTAAAATGTCTGGAGGTCCAGGTCTAAGTGGGGACCTGGACTGCAGTCCAGGTCTAAGTGGGGACCTGGACTGCAGTCCACCGGTTAGTGACCCCCGGTCTAGATGCACATTAAACGTTGTGCCTTATTCCCTCCCCCTCACTGTGGGATTTCCCCTCCAGGTGGCAGAGACACCGCAGGCCTGGGAGGCAAAGGGGGGCCGTACCGCCTGGATGCCGGACACAAGGTCTACCAGGTCTCCCAGGCTGAGAAGGACGCCGTTCCAGAGGAGGTCCGCCAGGCGGCGCGGGAGATGGCTGAGAAGGCTTTCAAGGAAAGGTAGGAGGCAGAAAATCGCCACGCTGAACACTGAGGATCCTTTATGTGGCAAACAGCTTCCCCACAGCATGATGCTGCCGCCACCCTGTAGCCCCGATTTACACTACCCTCTGAAAACCCATCCGTTAACCGTGCCGAGCTCGGTTCCTAACGACCGTTTACACATCACACTGGCACAGTTCCTAGCCTCCTAGTGGCGATTTACGGTACTACTGCTCTCTAGAGGGAAACAAGCAAACCAACATGGCGGACGTTTGCGGAGAGTCAGGCCAAGAAGGCAGCCTGTGGTGAATTTCCTTGATAGAGTCGGCTTTTGGGAAGTGGATACGACAAAAAATAGTCTAGTCAGGGCTTCTAGACGCAGGAAACAACGACAGACGTTGAAGTTCATCTCACTGCTGAGCAGAATCATCACTGGAAATCATGCGGCGCGGTGGGGAAGCTGGGATTTTCATGAATCTATAAAATTTCCTGATTACGGAGGCTGACTGTGAGGAGATGAGGCGGTCTGCTCATGAGTTCTTTGTTATCTGAGAACCGAGCCAGAACTGTACCGCACGGTTGGGTTGGGTCTAGCACGGTCCGGTTCAGTTGTGCGTGCCATTTAAACTCAAGCGTTCACCTCGGTTCTCGGCCCGATCTCTGCGCGGTTTCTAAAGGGTGGAGGAAACATGGCTCATGTCAGTCTGAGTGTTTCTCCTCAGTCGATGTTTTGTGCTCTGACTGAATCCCTTGTTCTGGATTAACTCCAGATTAACTTCCTGGTGTTTTTCTTTTCTCTAAAGCTTTTTTTTTGGGGGGGACTGAGTAAAACATCATTTGATTTCTGGCTGCCATTTCCCCATTTTTTAAAAAGAGAGTGAAATTATTTTCTTTTTGTTTCCCAATCCTGTCAAACTTCATGTGATGACATAAGAAAGAGGTCTGAGGGTGTGAATACTTTCACAGGAGACACATGATTGGATGGTTGCTGCCTGCCTGCGTGGGTTTGTTCTCTTTTACGTCACCTGTCAGGGGGGGGGTCAGACTGATCCAAACTGGGTCGGCTGCTGCTGGGAAGCCTGCTGGAGCTGATCGGATGTTTTCAGGCGGATAAAATTTTGATTTCTGCCCAATATTGAAGCGTGGTCTGCTCTATGTTATTCCACGCCACGACGCCAGAGGGCCAATCAGGAACTAGCTGTGGGTCTAGATACGGCCGAGGCGGTTTGTGTGACAACGGAGGGACATGAGGGCCAAAAAGAGCGAGGATCCAGGTTGAAAAAGGGTCCCACACTGCAAAAACAATCCTAAAATGAGTAAAACATCCTTAAAATAAGTGTATTTACTCTTAATTTGAGTGGGTAAATGAGACGATCTGCCAGTGGAATGAGTCTTTTTAGCCTTAAAATAAGAAAATCAGATATTATGCACTTTAAAAAAGTGACGGCAGTTGTTTTTTTCTTATTTCAAATGTAAATTGTCTAATTCAATTGGCAAAGTATGTCGCTTACCTGCTCAATTCAAGAACAAATGCACTTAATTAAAGGAAGTTTTACTTATTTAGTTTTAGCTCCATCTTCACCAGTCGTTTTTTGAAATGGCGGCCATTCAGAGCGGCCGAACCATTAAGGCCGTCTCTGTTCACCCTTCATTCCCCCCCCCCCCTTCCTACACAGCCCCC
>NW_015151817.1:43473-45611 GCF_000732505.1 Cyprinodon variegatus | reverse complement strand
GTCATAGTTATCCATTGTAGTTGTTCCTCAGTCTTTAAAAATGGCGCGCCCCGGCACCGAATCAAGAAGGACGACCACACAGACAGCCAGGAAGGCGTACCAAGGACCAATCACAGCTGATTTCTGTCTGCGCACTTCCACTTGAGGTCTGCGCCGGTTTGCGACCGTCCGACGTCCAGTCAGGATTTTTTTGAGGTGCGCGACAACGGTTCCATAACCTCTGCATGGGGGGGCGTGGTCGTGCACAGAGACACGTGACGGTTGCAGAGGCGATGCGTCAGAAGCATAAATTGGCCTTTACTCTTAAAATAAGATATTTAGATAAAATGCACTTGAAATAAGAAAATGCAATTGTGTTTTCTTATTTTAAATGTAAATTGTCTTGTTCCATCAGCAAAGTCTCTTTTACCTCCTCAATCAAGAACAAAAGCACTTATTTTAAGAAAAAATGACTTATCTAGATTTAGATTTTTTCCAGTGCTCTTTCTATCTCCTCCTCACTGCAAAAAACATCTAGAAATAAGTAAAAATGTCTTAAATGAAGTGTATTTACCCTTAATTTGAGTAGGTAAATACAATGATTTTCCAATGCAATTAGTATCTTTACTCTTAACATAAGATAATTAGATAATATGAACTTGAAATAAGACAATGCAATTGTTTTTTCTTATTTTAAATGTAAATTGTCTTGTTCCATTGGCAAAGTTTCTCACTTTCGTCCTCAATTGGAGAACAAATGCACTTATTTTAAGAAAAAAAGACTGATCTAGATTTAGATTTTTCTCCTCCTGTCTTCCCATCGTCTCTAACCTCATGTTTCATAATCCCTCCCTCTCTTCATTTACAGCCTGTCAATCAGAGCTCAGCCCTCTTGTGCTAACATGCTGTGTGTGATGTCACTCAGTTTGAATGTTCCTCCTGCAGGTTAAATGAAGGGCTCCTCCTTCTCTTTCATTTCACCACTCAAACGTTTCTGCTTTTCTTCTCTCACCTGATGAGGCAAAAACACAGAGATGAGATGTTTCTGCTTTAAGGTGACCTCAGCATGAAAAGTTCTCCTTTATGCTTCTTTTTTCCAGCGAAATAAAGAAAAATGATCTGTTAAAGCTTTAACCTTTGACCTCTGTCATGGATTCCTGAATGAGGGGCAGGATCTTATTTTAAAGCACTGCAAAAACGACCTAAAAATTAGTAAAAATGTTCTTAAATTAGGTGTATTCACCCTTAATTTGAGCAGGTAAATAAGATGAGTATGGAATGAGTATTTTAAATCTAAAAATAAGATAAATAGATATTATGTGCTTGAAATGAGACAAAATAATTGTTTTTTCTTAGTTTAAAATGTAAATTGTCTTGTTCCATTGGCAAAGTTTCTCGATTACCGCCTTAATTTAAGAAAAAATGCACTTACCGTAATTTTCGGACTATAAGCCATGACTTTTTCCCCATTTTTTGACCTTGCGGCTTATATAACAATGCGGCTTATCTATGGACTATTACAGCTAACGGACACTAGGGTAATACCTAAATCTACCATCCACCATGATGACGTCACATTTGCTTCAACACACAAGTACGGTAGCCGCGCGCGGAAATGCGGAGGTCCTCCGGAAGCAGACTTCTACCCCTAGTGGTATGAGACGGAACGACAGCGAGAAAGACGGACATTGCGAGTGCAAGAAGGTTTGTGTGACACCCTCATTATGGAAAACAAACGTACCGGTAGAAATGCATATGATGTAGCTTTTAAGTAAAAGGCAGTCAATCTGGCAGTAAACAGTTGCCTCTTTCCCGACAATTCTCTCTGTGCACGAAGCATATCATAATTAAACATGAAAAAACCTGCAGCTTATGGTTCGGTGCGGCCTGTATATGTACAAATCATGCAATTTAGCTTCCGCGGCTTATATTCAGGTAACTGATTTTTAAATTTTATTTCAGTTTAACATGGGAAAAGAAGTCAGAATTCTGAGATTAAAGTCAGAATTCTGACTTTTTTCTCAGAATCCTGACTTTAATCTCTGAATTCTGACTTTAATCTCAGAATTCTGACTTTAATCTCTGAATTCTGACTTTAATCTCTGAATTCTGACTTTAATCTCTGAATTCTGACTTTAATCTCTGAATTCTGACTTTAA
>NW_015151817.1:37454-43463 GCF_000732505.1 Cyprinodon variegatus | reverse complement strand
GACAACAACTATGCCTCGCTTAACATACGTCACGCACTCCGTTGCTCTTATTGGTTGTAGGTCTATCCAATTGAGTGCAGAGGCATTTTTTTTCCTGGTTGGTTTGAAACACGCCCCATAATCACAGCTCTATGGAGCAGCATCAGACTCATTCTGACTGGAATTGAGTCGGACTACGTCAGGCTAGGTAAACATGCTTTAGCAGTTTATCTTCAGCCATTTTCAAACCGTAGTTCAGCACTAAGATGATGTTTTTCAGGACGACCACATGAAGCAACATGTTTGGCTTTTACTGGACTAACTTTTAGCTTTACCACATTAACACCAAACTGCAAAAAAATGAAATCTAATAAGTAATTTTTTCTTCAAATAAATGCATTTTTGAATTGAGGTGAGACACTTTTTTTTTTTTTACCTTTATTTAACCAGGAAAAAAAATCCAATTGAGATTAAAAAATCAAAGCGTAGCAATGACACTGCCTTCTGGTAGAGAGGGAAGGCCATCCCACCTGAGAGGACAGGTACCAGTGACGTCATCGCTCTACAGTCTGTGATGAACCTTAATTTAGCACGGGAAACAGAGTCCAACATTTGAAGACATGAAGAAGAAGCATTCTTATAAAAAAGGTCACCAGAATCTAAGACCGATAAAAATGTGGCAGAGACAAGACGCTTTTTACTCCAAAAGAAAGAAAGAAGAAGCTCAGTTTAACTTTTAATTTCTTAACAAGTTTATCAATAAAAGATTTGAAGGTGAGGGAGTCATCAAGTCCAAGGTATTTATATTCATGTTCCACCTCAATGACTTTCCCCTCCAGAGTGGACACTACTTCCTATTATTAGAAAACAACATTAACTTTGTTTTCTCAGGATTAAGAAATGATTTAAGAATAATAAATTAATGCTGTACAGAAACAAAGGCTTTCTGTAGGGAATTCATAGCCTGTTGAAGAGACGAGCCAAAGCAATAAATAACTCTATCATCAGCATAAAAATGCATATTAGCATCAGGGAAATTTTGTTCAACATTGTTGACGTACAGGATAAATAAGAGGGGGCCCAAAACAGAGCCTTGTGGCACCTCCCTGTGAACAGTAACAGATTCAGAACAAAGCCCCTCCCATTTTATACACTGGGACTGGTTTTCTAGATAATTTGAAAACCAATCAGCCGCCTGCTCTGACAGGCTAATGAGAAGCAGCTGCGTTTTAAAATAGCAGGTCTACGATGTCAGAATAGTGCTGCTGTGTTTTTTTCTGAACTCTGATTGATATTTAAAAAAAGATTTCATTCGAATGGAGGAACTCTTTCAATTGATCACAAACAAGAGATCCAGAATGTTAGATAAAACACATAAATTAGAACTTGACCTATAATTGGTCAGAACTGATTGATCACCTCCTTTTAATAACGGAAGGACGAATGCAGATTTCCAAATAGATGAGATGTCCTTGTTTTCAATTGAAAGATTAAACAGAATGAACAGCGGCTCTGCTATGAAACCAGCTGCCAGTTTTAGGAAGTTAAGCTCAGTGGGGTCGGGGGGGTGGGGGGGCGCTTTCTGTGCTCTAATGTTATTAAAGATTTATGTACTTTGCTGCAAGTAAAAGGAGCAACATTAAAAGGCTTTCCACAAAACATGGGAGGTTCTGCACAAATATTAGTAGTTTTCTCTTTTGAGTCAAATAGAGAACCAGACGATAGAAAATGCTGTTAAAACAATTCAAGATTTTAGTTCTATCATAAACTGGGACTCAGTCTTTAAGTACAAATGTTGGAAGAGTCTGAAATTTTATTAACAGACAGATTTGATCACTTTCCAGTATTTCAGAGGATCATTGAGGTTTTCAGTGGTCATGGACAAAAAGTACTCTGCTTTGGCCTTTTTTAATAAGCAAAGTCTAAAACATGACCAATCACTGGCAGAGTGACTTTGTCTTGCCTTGTCCCATTGCTTCATTACGCTCATGAATGCCATTTAACAGATCTGGAGAAAACCATGGATTTTCTCGCCCCTTTACCCTCAATTTCTTCAAAGGTGCATGTTTGCTTATTATTTCTCTGAAAAAAGTCCAGGCTAGCTCTACATCTGGAATTAGATTTCTGTATTCCCAGTTCACCATAGACAGATCATGATGAAAGGCTTGTTCATTTAAATTTTTAAGATTCCATCTGAAAACTCTACAGGGTTTGCATTTTGGATCCTAGTGCTTCTACATGCAGCAACCATCCAATGATCATTTAGGTTTACAGAAGACACCCGAGGAAGAGAACTGATGAGGCGCGTTAGTTAAGATCAAGTCAATGAAGGTAGATTTATCTGGACTTTTTTAAATTACTGGTGGAATTACAAAACCTTTTAAACTCGTCAGAAGTTGCATTTAACCAGTCCCAGTTGAAATCTCCTGCCAAAAGCAGTTCAGTGTAATTTAACTGATCTAAAAGCTGTTTTAATGAACAGAGTGGCTCTTTGAAGCAGATGGGGGCCTCTAACACCCAGCCACAGTAATATGCAGCGATTTAGCTATTTCTATATCCAACGCCAAAAATTCTAGTTGTTTTTCTATTGACTGAGAACCAACAATCGAGGAATTGAATCAGTGCGGTAGACATTATACCCATAATGTGAATGTCTTCATTTGTAAAACACTTAGTCAGCCTGTTTCTGATATCAAAACAACATCTGCACCTGTTGTTGTTAGGTTCAAAAATGTAGGTTCGTAAAAGAGAAACTGAATCCACACAGGAAAGAGATTCCAACAACTCCTGCAGGAGTGGAAGAAGCCCAACCCAACTTCCAGCTCTTTCAACGACCCCCCCCCCTGCATTCGTCTTTTATTGACAGAACATAACACATGGTTACAAACAGAGTATTGTTCTGAAAGGACAATTGATCAGTTCATGAAGACATGATGCTCTACTGACTGAATCATAAGACAGAGTGAAGCATCTCCTTCCTTCAATGTTTATAAGCACACACATTCATTTTATAATCATCATTGAATAAACCTAACAGTTGTTTTCACCCAAATTCTGACCATGTCCATCTATGGATTAGGCTCCAGACATTAAGATGCACATATTTAAGACCAGGTAGGGACTTACAATCAGAAGGTGTCTGGGAACATTGAAGCTCAGCTCCAGGATTTGGTTGAACATTTCCAGACAATAATAAAAACAAAACAATCAACAGCCTCCGTTTAGCAATTGATTTACTTTAAATTTTTTGACATGTAAAAGCTCCTCCCTTTAATGGATTGGTGAGTTAATTATACAAGACAAACATAGACTTGAGTTTAGGCAGGTCTCAGGGGAGGGCAGGAGGAAAGTTTGTCATTGTCCAGTTTTACTGGAGGTTGTCCAGGAAGCAGAGAATTAATAGTGCGTTTGCTTTTGAATAAAACACTTTCCACATTGAGGTGATAGTCTGAGTCCTGCCTATATGGCCAATGACATCACTTTGTACTTAGAGCCCAACAGGCAAATAAAAGAAAAACTTTTGCCATCATCCTCAACAGGAATGAAAAGTAGTAAAGAGTGCAGACCTGAGTTGAAATGGCACAGTCATCAACTTAGCACCAGCAGAAGGATAGCTGTAGGCCTCAGGCTGCAGGACTGGGAGGTGTAGGTAGGCCTCAGGGCTTGAAGCGCGTGTCGAGGCGTGAGTCATTTAGAGGAGGGGCCAAAATTGATGACGTCCGAGGCCTCGCTACCGTGAAACCACGTGACCGCTTCGTGAAGTGGTTCGGGAAGAAGAATTTTGACAAACATCTAAACAGCCTCAGTGTTCAGTCAAGATGATGGAGTTTGGAGGAGAGCTGCTGTCAGCTGGATAAAGTTTGGATAGATTCTAAGAATAGATCGGTTGGAAAAACAACCAATCTAGTTGGTTAAAACTAATCTGGTCAGAATAAACAATGAAATTATTAAAATCTAAGGAAACCACCGGAAAAAATCGGTGTTAACACGTCACTTTTAATTAGTATTTTCCTTCCTAAAACAGCTATCCATATAGGTGGCCTCATCTATAAGAGGCAGGCTGTCACTCTAGAGGTTGATGGTTCAACACCTGTCTTTGACTTTTGAAAGTTACAATTAAACTTAATTATTTTGGCTGATGAGACTAATTTGCATTGTTTTGCCTGAGTAAAAATATAGATTGGGTAAATTAGGTCGGTTTAGCCAAAAGATTGGTTGAACACAACTTCCAACCTGTTTAAAACCAAAAAAACCTGGAAAAACTATCATGTTTGAATATAAAGACTAACACCTTTCATTTTGCTCATCGTTGCCCAATTTACACAAACACTGTCACTGTCTGCTTGAGTTTATTTCACTAAAATGGCAGAAAAACGGTGCACCTTAAATGATTGTTCTAAGAAATGTTACACTTAAAAAAAATTACAAAAGATTTTATTATACACACCAACCATTAATAATTTCGAAGGAACCTAAAAGGGGAAAGAAAGAACAGTTGCAAAAAATAAAAAAATCACTGATTTTATTACAAACTGTAGTTCTGCTGTCCACCAGTAGGTGGTGACATGTTCACACGAAGCCTCATGAACTGTGGGGATCGTTGAAGCAATTTGGCCAAACGGTTCAATGAGGCTTCATCTCACCATTGCTACTTTTTATGCTTAAAAGAGTGAGTAAAACTGTCTAATGATAGCAAATAAAACAATAAAATCCCTAAAACAGACAGACTTTGGACAAAGACACCATGCATGCTGCCATCTTGGATTTCACTTTACTTATCCTCTGAGCTCCAGCCTAAAGGAACAAGACAATTTACATTTAAAATAAGAAATATTTACTTATTTACTTTTTTACACTGCAAAAATGATCTAGAAATAACCAAAGAAATCTTAAATTAAGTGTATTTTCCCTTAATTTGAGCAGGAAACTAAGATGATTTGCCAATAGAATAATTGTTTTTACTCCTAAAATAAGATGATTAGATAATAAGCAGTTGAACTAAGAGAATGCAATTTTTTGTTCCTATTTTAAATTTAAATTGTCGTATTCCATTGGGAAAATATCTCCCTTACCTCCTAAATGCACTTATTTGAAGAAACAGTGACTTATATTAAGAATTAAATTTTTGGAGTTTTTAAGTTTATTCTTTGTGTTTTTCTGATTCAAACCTTCACATAGTGTGGAACAGAGAGTGTCTGTCCTCCAGGGGCGTCTGGTGGACTGAAGGCCTGTGTTTTTGTCCAGCGTGTCTCGCTACAGGGAGTGTCCACCCAAGCGGGTGTTTTTGTGGTGGTTATGTGTGAAATGTCAGCGCGCCTCCACCTCGCTGCGGAAACACTGAGTCCCCTCTTCTGCTGCGCTCTCGTGCTCTCAGCTGTTTGCGTGGAGGTTCAGGAATTTGAAGGAAATAGCTGCAGCCGCTGGCCAGATCGTCTGCTCTCCACATCGCCGCCGTGCATCCTCTCTGCAGGCAGGAATGTGTGCAGGAAGAGCCTCTGGAACAAGCTGTGCTGAGATGATGTGCTGTGAAGACAAAGACTCTGTGTCCAGCCTAGAAATAAATAAAGACTGTGGATTACTGTGAATGTGGGAGAGGCTGGTGTCCCAAAAAAGTCTGGAACTGTTTGGCATTCAGTCGAGAATTTAAACACTAAACACACTCCGAAGCAAAGGCAATAGTATTAACATTATCATGGCAGAAGGGCCTAGTCAAAGTCCAGAACCAAATCCATTTAGCAGGATGTTTGGAACCAGGTTTAAAGTCGAAGGAAAATCATATTTATATGTCAAATCATTCTGGCTTAAACATGTATATAAATGTATATAAATCCTGCGGTAAAATCTGTATGTTTTCTTGCATGTTTCCTCTGTCCATAGCGTTCCTTGACAGCGTCGTTTCTAAGTCACCAATTTAGTGCTACTTGGTCCCAATGGAATTTCCCATTGGGAACCTGCTAGCACTAAGACTTGCTTGTGAACCTTCCGCCACAACAATCCCGCCCCCTTGATAAACGACCAATCACATTCACT
>NW_015151817.1:34095-35561 GCF_000732505.1 Cyprinodon variegatus | reverse complement strand
GGGCCCCCTGCCTGTCTTTGCATAGGGCCCCACATTTCCTAAATCTGCCCCTGATTGGAGGATATTTTTTTTCCAGGTGGATCATCTAAATCAGTGGTCCTCCTAACTGTCAATCATTCTGGTGAGTTGCATGGTTTGTTTTCAAATGGTTTGCTGCTGTCTGTTTGGACCTTTCTGAACATGTGCAGCAAATGGACTGATCCAATATGGACTGATCCAATATGGTGGACACTGAAGGGGGGGGCTGAGACACACTTAATATTATCAGCTTTTTATCAGGATTTTTATCAAAAACATCATTAATGTTCACTAATAAGGATTAGTTGTATTAACCATACATGGAAACAGAGTTTTATGGGGTCCCCAGGAACTTGGGGCCCTAGGCAACTGTATTGCCTAATGGTAAACCCCCCCTCATCAATGACCAATGCTGTTTTGAGGTTTTGAACATCTATAGATGTTTTCCATGAGGAAAGATGTTGGACTTTCAGAGTTTCTCCAGAACAATCATCTCCGGCTGCATCATGGATGGCCGCTGCAGCGACGCCAGCAGCTGCAGGATCCAGTCCCGCTAACGGCTGCTTGTCTCTTCTGTCTCAGGCTGAAGGAGATCGATATGAGCGAGTACGACGCTTCTACCTATGAGCGCTTCTCTAACGCGGTGAGGAGGCAGGTTCAGTCGCTGCGGATTATCCTGGACAGCCTGCAGGTCAGTGTCCCCGTTCTTTATGCTCGCCTCTGCTTCCCTTCTGTTGAATAACTTTTCATCTTCCAGCTCTAATCTCTTTTCCTGCAGTTGGTATCACAAAGAAATGCGGTTATTCTTTAGAGCAGACTCTTTGATCCTGCTGTTTCAGAGTTCTTTGTTGCCTCCAGCGGCCTGCCGATGACCATCGATGACCTAAAAACCTGCTCAGAATGCAGGAGGACGCCACCTTTGACGTGACTCAGCGAGCGGAAGGAGTGAAAACGATTCAGTTTCATGGCTTTGAGTTGAAGTTTCAGAGCAGCAGCTCTGCTCTGAGCGGCTGTTTGTTCATGTGACGCGTGGAAAACATGCTGCAGTGATTAAAGAGCAGAGGCGTCATGGTTTGTCTCCTCTCCAGGTGTGGCGCTCCGTGTGCGTGAGCTCGGCCCCTCATCCAGGTGTTTGCAGCATCGGGAATCTAGCTTATTGTTTCTGTGTCCCTTCAGCCGGGGGCTTTTCTCTCACTGTAAAAATGATGATGATGATGATGATGATGATGATGATTACATTGAGGCCAGCAGACAGGACGCCATGAGGTCATCTAAGGAGGGATTTAGGGACTCCCCCTAACACACACACACCTGCTGTTTAAAGCTGGAAAACGTTCATGTTGGTGAAGATTCTCAGTCATCCAGGTCTTAGTCATTCCAATCCACTGGACTTTGTTTCTAAGTCTGAAGACGTTTCTCTTCCATCCAGGAAGCTTTTTCAATCCAAA
>NW_015151817.1:29697-31396 GCF_000732505.1 Cyprinodon variegatus | reverse complement strand
GGAACAATCAGATCTCTGATGTCAGATGGAGCTTGGCCATTTAAGGCTTTATATGTTCTGATGACGGTGAGCATCTGACATGTCTGATCTCAGTTACTCTATAAAAACAGCCGCTGCCTTTTCGCTGGAAAACCTTCATCTGTGATGGGAGCAGTTTTATGCCCAGACCGTCTGCAGGAAGCCTTCCAGTTATCAGGCTCCTCCTCCTGCCTGAAGCATCAGAGGGAATCAGAAGCAGAAGTCAGCGCCGCCTCAGACCAACATGCATTCCCCAAAAATCATTTCACAGTTAGCTGGACCCCTGGGGTTCCTGTTCCCTCGGCTAAGAGGAGCGTTCCTGAGTGGAAACCAAAAATAGCGGCTCTGATGGTCACATTACTGAAACGCAGCGAGCGGCTCGTGCTCCTCAGACGCCTCCTTCCTCTGGAACGCGAAGGAGATGACAGACTGACATGCCTGCAAAAGGAGTCGAAGGCAGACAGACTTCTTGGCCCCTAAGTGACACCCAACCCAGTAACCCCCCCCCCCCCTCAGGTTGTGCTGTGACTCTCACTGCATAACACTGCTGATGGTTGATGGAGCGTCCATCTCACCAGAAACTAAAGCGCCCCAAAGCCAGCGCTGCTAACATGTGACACCTGAAATATCTGCAGGGGGGGGGCAGCCAGGCAGGCTGACTCTGCCGTGTTCATCCAGCTCTGCCGGGGTTAACGCCCCACGGCGCCCGTTTCTAAGGTTACAGCCTGAGGCCGCTGCAGCGCCTCTCTGTTGTTTTCATCTGAGCCATTAAAGCTGCTTTATGGTTCCTGACGTCCGTTTTTCTGATCCTCTCACTATGATCTCCTCTCAGTACGACATCGTGGGCCACTCAGGCGACGGCTGCGACATCGAGCTGGTCCCAGCCGACAAAACGCCCAAGAACGACAAGCAGAGGCTGAAGGTCCTGAAGGTACAGACTCCCATCAGTCAGACGGTCAGAGGAAACCTAGATGGTTTCATCATTAGTTGGATCTCCTCGTTAACCGTCTCTCTCCGGTCCTGCAGACCATGCACGCCCACGCTCAGTTCTGCATGAGTGGCGACTACACGCTGGAGGCCACAGAGGCCAGCATCACGGAGCTGGCCAGAGAAGAGGCGGACGAGCACTTCGTGGTGGTGCTCAGCGACGCCAACCTGGAGCGCTACGGGATCAGGCCGGAGCGATTCGCCCAGGCGCTGACCTCCGACCCGCAGGTCAACGCCTTCGCCATCTTTATCGGGTCCCTTGGAGACCAGGCTGAAAGGTAAAAAGTAGCTCCTCCCCTTCCTAGCCGCAGTTTGTTCCCAACAGGATGAATTGCCCGCCGTTCCTCTCTGGGTGACGGAAACGATGTCCTGCCTTTCTTCCAGACTCCAGAGGACGCTTCCAGCCGGCAGGTCCTTCGTCGCCATGGACACCAAGCAGATCCCCCAGATTCTGCAGCAGATCTTCACGTCCACCATGCTGTCCAGCGCCTGACGGGACCCGTCTCAGATTCGCCAACAGAGAGGAGTTTGTGTGACTGAGGCCGACGGGATGACCCCGCGATGACATCACAGCTGCTGGAACGGTGTTTCTGTCCAGACGCACACCGAGGCGTCCCTCCTATTCTGGGCTGCGGCGTCTCAAAGGGAAGGCAGAGGACAAAGCCGAGCTTGTTTTAGATTTCCTCCTCGTTCG
>NW_015151817.1:25225-27626 GCF_000732505.1 Cyprinodon variegatus | reverse complement strand
CCATCATCTTTAAGGAGGAAATGTGGCCGGAAAAACATCCTGAACGATGGTGATCGGCGATCACTTAAACGTGTGGTGAGATCAGATGGAAGAAAAACAGCAGTAGAACTCAGGCCTGTTTAAGACTGAAAGTAGGAGCATTTCCACGCGCACAATGCGAAGGGAACTCAAGGGATTGAGACTGAACAGCCGTAAGAAAACCACTAATCAGTGAAAAAAAGGCTTCAGTTTGCAGAGAGCGTAAAGATTGGACTGTGGAACGATGGAAGAAGGTCATGTGGTCTGATGAGTCCAGATTGACCCTGTTCCAGAGTGATGGGCCAATCAGAGGCAGGTGAAGTGATGCACCCACCATGCCTACTGCCTACTGTACAAGCCTGTGGGGGGGGGGGGTGTTTTATAGTTTTTATTTGTTCCTTTTAACTTCATTCTTATTTTGTTACTTTTTAAATCTATTTTACTTATAATTCCTTTTTAATTTCTTCCTTTTCCTTTCTAACTTTCAGGACCTTTCCTCAGTGTTCAGCTGTTCAACTTCTATTTTATATATATCTACATCTCTTTAGATCCTCTCCTTGTAACTGAGGAGAGGCGTCCAAAAATAATGCAGCAGATTTAAGCTTTTCCAAGCTACAAAGAATTAACATCTAAATAGGTAACTTTTTTTTTGTTGAATTGAGGGAAATGAGACACTTTGCCAACAGAAAAAAACAATTTACATTTTTGTCTTATTTGAAGTGCAGAATATCTAATTATCTTATTTTAAAAGTGAAAATCCTCATTCCATTAGCAAATCATCTTAATTATACGGAAGAGGATTAGGGCCACTGAAAAAAAAAAAGTTAACAGATTTTTTTTATTTTATTTCAGTATAGTATGGGAAAAAAAGTCAGAATTCTGACTTTTTTTTCTCAGAATTCTGACTTTTTTCCCATACTATACTGAAATAAAATAAAAAAAAATCAGTTAACTTTTTTTTTTCAGTGGCCCTAATCCTCTTCCGTATATTTACCTGCTAAAATCAAGGCTAAATACAATTAATTTATGACATTTCTACCTACGGAGCTCCTAAAGGGACATTTTAAAACACATAAAACCTTCTTGTACACCAGATATTTTATCATATCAGACGGACCTCCTCTTTTTTTTTATTTTATTTTTTACCTTTAATCCATTTTGCAGACATTTTGTAAACACCCATCTATATCCGTTTAGTCGTTTGCATTTCTGTTTGAATTAATATCACAACATAATCCGGCTTTGCTCTGAAATAGACCAAAGGATTCCAGGAAACGTTTAAAGTGACGATCAGACACTTATAAGCAATACAGCGATGCTTTAGGAGCCCAAACTGAAAATATAACCTAATTAGTTCATCTACATTATTTTACTGAACATGTTTGTCCAAAATACTCATGTAAGAAAGTATCTGGTGGGAACAAGAAAGTTACTGGTGCAGATGAGAAAGTATCTGGCACATGAAACTAGATGTTACTGCAAAGTTGTTCTTTTCCTTTTTTCCTTGTAGGGTTTGGGAGACGGAGCCTCTGCAGGGGTTCAGCCCTGATTGATGCTCTGCAGCTTTAAAGCTGCTTTTCCTGCAACAGAAAGGAGGACTTTTTTCCTCTCCCTCCTCAGGACCCTGTTTGGTTTGTTTCCTAACTGATGTTCTGGTTTTTGCATTAATCTTATTTCAGGTATTCATTTAATCAGAAGATCCTTGCATGCTCTCCCTTAGTGTTACTCCACCAAACCAGCCTGGTGGAGGTAACATCAGTGTCCCTTTAGGGGCTCAGGAGGAACCGGTCTGGACCTGTTCAGCATAAACTGAGCCCAGATCCAGTAGAGATCATCCCACAATGCCGGGTTCTGTCTTCTACAGCCAATTATCTGAGGGATAGAACTGTTTCAGAAACTAAATCAGATTCACATTGAAACAGGTTGAAAACAGGTGGAGTCGTTTCTTCTGATGATAGAAGTCTGGATCCAGATCCACCGTGGATCCAGACCCACCGTGGATCCAGACCCACTGTGGATCCAGAGAGAGAGAGAAACCATCTGCTACCTCCAGCCCCTAATTGAGATGTAGAAGGAGCCTTCTGGGCCGAGCTGCCGACAGATCCGAAGACGGATCGGAGCACCTGACACGCAGAAATGTTGACGGGCAGATGAGCGGGCGGCGCTGCAGATTCCTCACAGAGTGATGAAAAACAAACGGCTCTAAAGAGAGGAATTACAGCGCTGTATTTCAGCAGGTCAGGGAAATGACACCAGCTGTCCATGTTCAGCTTTCTGCAGCAGAATCAAATCCTTAAAGGCGTCATTTATTTCCACAGAAGCTCCTCTGCTGGATGATTAATACATGTATGGTTAATACAACTATTCCTTATTTCTGCACATT
>NW_015151817.1:22139-23395 GCF_000732505.1 Cyprinodon variegatus | reverse complement strand
CTTTTTTACTATAATTTGGGTAAAAATGTTAAAGTAGTACTACTCTTGGGTATAATTGTTGGGTATACCTCTGGTGAACAGCAGCCCTAAGATAACATCAGACACAAACTGTTTATTGCAATATGATCTAAATATTTCACCTCTGATCAGGGGCGCCGTATTATAGGGGGAAGTTAGGAAGATTCTAAGGGCCCTTGATGGAGGTGGGGCCCAAAAGAAGAAGAAAAGACCCAATAGATATTTCAAATATAAAAAGAAAGGAATGTTTTCTGTGGAAATGGAGCGTCTTCATGCTCACTGCTGAAGTTCATCACAGAAATCATTATTTCCATTTTTAAAGGGAGACATTTTATAGACCAGTTTGCCCATAGAAACCATTACTGTTGCAAAAACACGTTTTGAAAATGGAAATTTGAAAAAAGAGAAAAATTAAACAAGAAGCAACACAAAAAAAAGCTGTTTTCTTAAATTGTATTTTTGAACAATGTTTCCAATTTTTTATCAAATAGTTTTTTTTTAGGCTTAATCTTTTTCCTTTTTTACAGATCTTATAGGTCAAATTTGTTTTAAAATATTTTTTATTTGAAAAATGTAATCTCTAAATATATAATTTGTTTAAAAATACCAACATAAAAACTGAAAAACAATTAGAAAACTAAAAAATATAAAGCAAAATTTAGGAATAATCTGAGAAAAAAGTTTTCTTATAAGGAAGTGTTCAAAGATAAATTTTTGGATTTCAGTTACAAAACTAAATAGACTAAATATTTGCCCATAGTTCCCTGATTGATCTGATGATTGTGACTAAATGTGATTAAATATTCTGGAAACTTCTGTGCTGCGTTGAGTTTTCACCAAAGTAGCTTCACTGGAAGGACGATGCGTCTCTGTTTACATATCCAGGTGATCCCAGGTGATACGAGCACAGAACATTTCCTCTCTACTCTCTGGTACTCGTATATTTCCTTCTTCTCACACTGATCTACGGAAGCCCAGAGCGGTCATACTCAACTTTCTTTTTTTCCTTTGCCTTCTTGAAATAAAGACATCACTATCTCGTTATCACGGTTAAACCATTAACAGTAATTATCTCGTTATCAGGAGATAATGGAGATAACGAGCTGATGAAGTAATGAATGAGGCTGGCCATCAGCCCTGGATTCCCAGTCCATCCATGCCTGCGGTAACCTGACTCCACCAGATGGATATGCGGAGCAAATCCATCTGGAAACCTTCCGTTGAAGTAATTTTGGGAA
>NW_015151817.1:18694-19826 GCF_000732505.1 Cyprinodon variegatus | reverse complement strand
GATATAAGAGGTAGAGTCGAGGAGAACTGTCTATCCAGACTGAAATTCTCCCCCATTGGAAGGAAGTGGGAAAATGATGTCTTGATTATATTGATGTTGTGTCTATATCAGCTTTAGAGCCTTTTCTCCTGGTCTGGACTCGGGTCCACTGCTGGTTTATCACTAGTTCTTCCCTCTCAGCTGCTCCAAACTACGTACACTGCTTTCCTAGAGGCTCAGTGGATGACTCTGCTTTACGTCATACTTTCTGGGGTGGTTCCTGCTCCTTCCTGCATTCTCCTTCACTGTGCTGTCATTGGGGGATTTCAGTTGAGCACAGCTGATTCAGAGGACTCTGGAGAAATGGACTGCATACTGAGGAGGAAATCCAACCATTTGGTTCCAGTGTGTTGAACCAAGGATGCATCTAAAGCTCACAGGATGCTGGCTGACCGTCAGGAACAGTAAATCAGTTCCTGGTTTATGCCTTCAGCTCCTGCAACATGATGTGTTTCTGCACCGCTTGCTGAAACTGAAGCAGTAAAGATGGTTCTCTGTTTTTTTCTCCACTGAGCTGAAACCATCAGAGAAACTGTCTGCAGTAGCATCCAGTCCTTTGCACCGAGGCAGCGTTTTCAATCTTATTTTATAACGCTACCAGTAATCCCATGTTTTACCAATCAAACTGCTCACAGTATATATTTATACGTGGATAACGATGAGAGCTGCTGCCGTTCTCAGCCTTGTAATCCTCCTCAAAGGTTTTCATTTTTAGCATCTAAACGTTGCTTCTTTCTGCACTTTATCTCCTTGTCTAGTGGTTAGGGCATAGAGCTTGGAACCCTGAGGTTGTGCGTTTGAGCCCCCCTCCCACAGGCTGCCACTCTGGGTCTCTGAGCAAAGACCTTTGGAGTTTCCTGCCCTTTTCGAGCCGATTTTCCAGTCGTGCGAGAATTTTTCAATCGGGCCGACTTTCATCCTGATGGTGCGTGGTGTAGTGAACAGGGGGTAACGAGGGGCGATCAGCCTCTAACGACCACCTGCCAATCAGGAATCAGAAGGTCGGGAGAAAATCAAACATTTGAACTAAAGTCGGCTGTCATAAAAGGTTGTGAACAAGCAAGGATTCTTCTTCTTCCTCTCAGATGTAAAC
>NW_015151817.1:13448-15623 GCF_000732505.1 Cyprinodon variegatus | reverse complement strand
GTTCTATGTTTTTTATTTTTTCAGTGGCCCTAATCCTCTTCTGTACCAGAGAAAATACACTGAGTTAAAAAAACCAAAGAAATCTTTCTTGTATTTGAATTTTTGCAGCGCAGCATAAAGTCTTGTTCCTCGAATCGAGGACAGAAACTCTAAACATGGAGTTTTTCTGGTGACCATTTAATCACACTCTGGTGGTTCGTGTTCTCTTACATCACATCTGCAGACATGTGAGTTTTCACATCAGCTGATTTATGAGGCATGAGGATTTTTTTTCCTTCCTTACAGCGTTTGCAGGGATTCACACGTATAGGACGTGCAAAACAGCTGAGGCCCAGGAGAGCCTGTGACCTTTGACCTCAGGTTAACGCCGTTCTCCTCCTCCTTTCAGCTGTGAAGTCATTGATTCTGAGAATGTTCACACCAGCTAAACCAGTGTGGAAATAAACATGTTTGGATTAAATGGATTGAGAAATCAGGAATATAATCAGATTATTACTGGATGGGAAAAGTTCAGGGAGAAACAAGGTAGAGATTCCTTTAAGGAATTAATGCAAAAATATAAAAACGAAGCAAACAGAAAAAGCAACGCATGAAGGAAATGAATCTGCTGCCTTTGATCCCCTGAACAGACGTCAAACGCTGGGATAAAAAAAAAAAAACGAGGACAGTAAATTGATCATGAGAGAAAATTCAAACCTTAAACCTAAAAACAAACCAAAGTCCAAACGCTTCCTTATCGTTGCAGAAACTCCTCTGGGACGTTTTCTGCAGTTGATCTGTAAACTGATCAGTTTCTACGAAAACATCAAAAATGTTTCAGGACTGAAAATATTTCAGGTTTCTGCCTAAAACTTGCTGAGAATCAAGGAGACGTGTTTGAT
Organism: Cyprinodon variegatus; assembly: GCF_000732505.1. Classification (NCBI taxonomy): domain Eukaryota; kingdom Metazoa; phylum Chordata; class Actinopteri; order Cyprinodontiformes; family Cyprinodontidae; genus Cyprinodon; species Cyprinodon variegatus. The sequence continues at coordinate 14,742 of NW_015151817.1, read as the reverse complement.
CTGAGAAACCGTCTGAATGAGACGTCGCCTCCTCACCGCAGGAAGGACTCTGACACGTTTCAGACTAGTTAGTTAAATAACCAACCTATTTTATTAAGGGAATAATTAGATTATTACCTGAACCTATAAAAGCAGCCGTTCACTCCTCTCACTGCAGCACCATCCCGCCACCCAAACCTCCTCCTCCTCCTGAGCTGCAGAGCCTTCTGCTCCGCCGCTCCTGGAACGTCCTCCTGATCATCTGAGGGAACCACAGACTGTCCAGACTTTAAAAAAAAGGATTAAAAAGAATTATTTTTAGCAGAACTTATGACTTTTAACCTTTTATAATTATGACACCAACTTATTTATTCATATGTATTTTACAATGTTTAGTTTAACAATTCTTTGCTTTTACCTTTTTACGATGATTTCACCTGTAGCACTTTAACATTTTTCATAAATGTAAAATCTATTAAAAATAAAATGTATTATTATTATTATTATTGTTACCTCCCAAAAAATTAATGGTTAATAACTTGACAAAAGTGAGTGTACAAACCGTGGATCAAACTAAAGACAAATTCAGCTCCTATTCATGGGAAACACAGTAATGCAATGACAGCCCCTCCCCAACATGTTGCTCATTTCTAACAGCAAATCAATAAAGGCTGTTAGGTGACTGTAGAGTTTTCTGTGGAAATACCAGAAGCCTCACCGTAAACCGGGGGAATCTCTTCTGACTAACATCATGCTGAATGACCTCTGGATGACCTCTGGATGACCTCTGAGTCTCTCGCAGCTCCAACTTCTGCCACTTTCCACACGGCGTTCAGAACCAGTTTGCTGCGATCTCTTTTTTTTTTTAAACAAGGTAAAAAAGTCCAGAAAAGATGGAAGAATGTTGTTCATCAGGCTGAGTTAGAGGACAGATACAGTAGATGTAGCTGTTACCGGTCAAACGGCAGCTGAATGGCGGCCCACTTCCCCCCCAGCTTCCAGCCACTGCAGTGACCCCCACCTCGTATATTTTTTTACTCTGACTTCACTGAATTACAGCATCTGACCAGGAGATGGCGCTTCTCTTTAGATCTTAATGTCAACAAATTATGGAATGGTAGGGGACCAGCCAAGGGCCATCCAAGGGCCATCCAAGGACCAGCCAAGGACCAACCAATGACCAGCCAAGGACCAGCCAAGGACCAGCCAAGGACCAACCAATGACCAGCCAAGGACTAACCAAGGACCAGCCAAGGGCCATCCAAGGGTCAGCCAAGGGCCATCCAAGGGTCAGCCAAGGACCAGCCAAGGACCA
>NW_015151817.1:2476-11666 GCF_000732505.1 Cyprinodon variegatus | reverse complement strand
ACCAACCAAGGACCAACCAAAGACCAATCAAGGGCCAATCAAGGGCCAATCAAGGACCAGCCAAGGACCAGCCAAGGACCAACCAAGGACCAATCAAGGGCCAATCAAGGGCCAATCAAGGACCAATCAACGGCCAATCAAGGGCCAATCAAGGACCAGCCAAGGACCAGCCAAGGACCAGTCAAGGACCATCCAAGGGCCAGCCAAGGACCCATCGAGGACAGTGTGGACATTTAGAAAGGCTACTACTGTATAGCTGTAGAACATTCCTCTGGGCGGTTTTGGATCTTCTGGGCAGACTGGTCCCACTGTCGGTCTGTTTCTGGGTCCCAGTCTGCAGACCTGCTCCTTCCAGATCCAAACGTGGTTCAGAGATGAGACGTAACGATTGTGGTTTAGAGGTATTCAGATGAACGCTCCTGGCTGTCAGCCCAGAGCCGCTGGTCCTGCAGCCTCTCCCTCCTCTCAGCGAACACAAACAAGGTCTGAGCCGCTGACCTCAGATCAGCAGCATCCTGCAGACCTCGTCTGAGCCGCTGACCTGAGATCAGCAGCATCCTGCAGGCCTCGTCTGAGCCTGCTTTCCCCCTCTAGCAGCAGCCGGAGGAGAGCGGCAGCAACGATGATGGATGGGAGCAGAAATGGCAGAGATACGTTTGTTAAAAGGCTAAATCATCTCCTGCAGCCCGGGAAATCTGCACACACTTCCCTTCTCCCACGCAAACATTCCTGTCAGGGAGGACAGGAGCAGACTGCTGCGTATATTCAGGTCTTTCCTGACCTGACGTCCAATGAGGCCAGGAAGTTTATTAAAGCTGTTTGGGAATAATGTTCTCATTTCATCACCCAGACTGCTTCTGAGGATTTCCTTTCATCTCTAATAGGAGGATTATTTTCACTGCCTAATGGAGCGAGAGATTAAAAATAGTTAACTATCATAGAATAAATAAAGCTTTTGGGTTTAATCAGCCTAAAGTCGTGTTTAGATCTGCTGCTCTTGGCCTCCAAGCCCTGATAAGCCTAATTAGACCAACGCTCAGGAAATGCCGCTGTGAGCGAGCACAACTTCCTGCTCGCCGCTTCAAACAAAGCTTCTGGGTTTTGACTCTGATGCCCTTCAGGCTGATGAATTAATCCTGACGTTTACATCTTTACATTTGTTTAACTGATGCTGCGAGGTTGGAAGTTATTTATTTTTAATAGATTTGCAGGATTATTCTAAAATCTGGTGACATTTAAAATTCCACCTTCTCCAGGATGGATGTCTTCCCAGACCGCCGTGTTTTCAGATCCATCCGTCTCCCTACAACCTCTGACCAGCTTCCCTCTCATTGCAAAACAGAGCAATCTCCCTCAGCATGATGCTGCCACCACCGTGCTCCACTGAGTCGTTTGCAGCAAACTTCAAATGGGATTTCTTATTTTTCCTCCTTTTCTCCCTTGAAGTTTGCAGACTAATCGTTACCCTGCTGACTGATTCACTGATGCTCCTGAGCTTTAGACCCATATTTTCAGGATTTAATCAGGATTTAAAATGTTTCCTCCTCCACCGCAGCTGAAGCATCACCTGCCTGGAACTGTCTGGCAGAATGAAGCCCAGTTATGGGGAAACCAGAGCGACTCTTTGGCCTCTGATGCATGAATTATGAAAGAATTGGTCAATATTTTCTCTCAAGTGTTTTTACTCTTCTTAAGAGATGAAAAAAATGTTGCAGACATGCCTGATGCACCTAAGCAGTCAATATAAAACATTAGTTTATGTTGAGATATTGTAAAAATGTATTAATCCTGAATGAGAAAACACTCTTAGCTGAAAAAATCTTTAACCTGAATTTTAGAGGCACGGTTTGTAAAGTTAAGCATTCAAGAATTAGGAGCATTTTTTCAATTCTATCCAGTTTATTTCTATATACTTAATATTTATTTAACAAAGTAAGATTTATTAGTGCTTATTTAACTTATTTCTCTCTTAAAAATGCTAAATAACCATATATATTTCTCCTAATGTTTGACTGCTTAACTTTACAAAATGTTTTGCAGTTTCACCAGAGAAACCAATGCATTCTAGAGATATGTACTTTTTGTTATCTGTCCACTGCAGTGATGGACCAGAGGATGATAGATGATGGTGTCTGAGGGGATGAGGGGGACAAAATGGGACCGAATGGTTGAATATGCACAAAGTTTTTGTGACTGACTGTTAAAATGGCGGCTACCTTCCCCTCCACCCTCTCTGCCTCGCTCTGTGTTTGCTGTAACTCCTCCTGCTCGGCCTGCTGTCGGAACACCTGCTCACCGTTTCATCATCCACTCCTCCACCAATCTAACCCAATCATCATGTCAATCTGACGCGACACGCTCAGACTTGTCGCCTCCAGGATGGAGCAGAACGTAGCTGCAGCTCTGCAGGTAATAAATAAATCAGATCTTCTTTGTTGCTGCCTGCAGGTAACAATTCCTGTGAAATTCTGTTGTACACTCTTAACTGCAGAGTTCAAAGGTCGCCTCAGACTCGACCTTTCTACCCCCACCATGGGGCAGGGAGGCGATGAGGACTGAGATAGAGGGTTAAAGTCAACCCACCGATCTAAGAAACGCTGATGGATCATAGAAAGACAAAAGACAGGGACGTGTTTACAGTAGGAGGCCGCCACTGATAAAGGAGGCGGGTGGAGGGCAGCAGGTTCCAGAGGAAGGATTGATGGGTGGGGGGCAGGGGGTGGGGGGCATGCAGATTTTCTATCAATCAAGTTCATAAGTTCTGCTTTTTGTTTAGGAGTTTTTGAGCATTTCTTTTGCATCAAATTTAAATTTTGCAGTTTCCTCCCCCAGGTTTGGTTTGAAGATGAATCAGGATCTTCTGTTGGATCAGAAACATCTGATGAAGCAGAAAGAACTTTCCTAAAGACAAACCAACCCAGAGAACCTGAAGTAGGAAAACTCTCCTATAACAACGAGCGCCAGAACATCTCTGATTATGAGCTCGTCTGGTTGCAGATTTTTGACATTTTTTTCTTTTTCTTTTTTGATTGAAACTGTATGAATGGATCATTTCTCTGGAGCAGTGCAGTCTAGAAAGTTTAGATCTCACCAACATCAACCACAGATGAGTCAGTCTGTGCTCAGACGGATGCATTCTGCATAAAGGTCTGGGTTTCCTTAGAGGTTTTTCTTTTGTTGTTTCTTCTCAAATGAGCAGTTTTATCTTTTGTGTTTTTGCATCCAAAAAATCTCCCAAAAATAACTAAAATATGATCATATTTCAATTTGCTATGAGGGGAGCGGTGTTGGGATCTGGAGGTCTGTGATCTGCCTGCACTCAAATTAAGCTCTGCCTCCGCCTAGCCCTCAGCCTGCCGACAGCCTCTGGACCCTCAAGGTTCCCCCCCTCAGCTGCTCTGCCCAACTCCAGAACAGGTACTGCCCAGCACACTATCATCCTGCAAAATACCTGGACAAGCGGCATAAAGAGAATAATGAACCACTGCAATAAGTCCTTAGCAAGCGTCAGTCTCTGGCTAGTTGGCGTAATCTCTTCATGCCGTTTCATTTTGGTCATATGGAAAGTATGGAGCAATGCATTTTTATGAGTAAAAAAAAAACGTCCTTGAGGATCTTCATGTACGTAGAGCCCCATAACCCGGACACAGAGAAAACGAACTGTAAATGCATATATGCACCTAAAAAAATAAATAAAAAATACAAGAAACACAAATGAACAAATGAAGGAAATATGGAAACAGGAAAAGTCGGTTAAAATGAGAAACGTATAATTAATGTAAATTAAGTTATTTCCCTTTAAAATGTCAGAACTGTCAAAATGACGGCTATGGTATCGTTTTACTACTTTTACATGCATTTTGTTTGTTTGTCAAATTTGCAGCACTTTTATGTATTTGCAGAGCGTTTGCACCCCTCAGTCGCTGCATATAAAGGTTACTACAGAAACAAACATCTATTCATGAAATCAGTGTTTCAATCTTCATTGAATTCTCCTACTTCTGTCCATTTCTCCTCCACAGTTCGAAGGCTTAAGGTGTTTTAGGAGAAATGCTCATCAGGTGAGTATTTGAATCCATCTGAGGCACCAAAGCACCACAAGGTCAACACCTGAAATGAAAGTGAACCTCTCGGTGAGCTTCAGATTCAGTGATGGGATGGAAGGGGGCGGAGCTGCAGGGTTCGGTTACCTCTGTCGTGGTTTTGGTCGTTTTGCTGTAAGTTAAGGTGCAGAAAGGCAGATGGACGATGGAAGGAAACAAACAGACGGGGGCCAGGCTCCATCTGGGGTCTCCCTGCCCCTTTTTTAAAGCCTTCTTGGTTGGATGACAATCATTTTCCACAAAAGGTGAAAAGTTATAAATAAATTCTGCTGACGGATGCAGTCATGAGCTTTTCTGCTGGAGTTAACACATCCGTCATATGTGCATCCGTCTACTGACTCATCATCTGGAAATATGGGGTCTCATCGCTCAGTCATTGACTCACAGTTTGTCTGGGAACTGCTTCACATCACAGAGGCGTCCGTCGTGATTCACCATCATCATCATCATCAGGCTTTTCTATCCACAGAAACTATCCGCATTCCTCTAAACTTTCCCTCATTCGCTCCCCTTATATTTGCTGTAAAGGATGGAAAAATTTTCAAAGCTTATGAACACTCTTAAAACTGAGTTGTATTACTAACACTGCCCCAGCTTTCCTCCAGAGGCCTTTTTCTCCTGGAACAAACAGCATCTGAAGCGTCGATGAAGCGCAGCAGACAGCTGGAAGCTCTGGCTGGAAGTCAGTGACCTGAAGTGTCCCCAGTGACATCACCGCTTCCTCTCTGCCAATCCTCCTCTTCTCATTCTTTAAATTGTTTTACATCTTCTCTTCTTACTGCCTGCAAAAAAAAAGCAAACCCAGTCTGTTCTGAAAACTCGATCATCTATCTGCTGAGGATTCTAGACATGGATAATCTGAGAATGGACAGAAATAAAATGATGGAGCCCATTTTAATCGAGTCAATAACGTTCTCCCCTTCCTGAATCTCTTTAACTTGTTTCTTCATCTCGTCTTCAATGAAAGCAGGTGAGCTTCCTCAGATCTCATCTCCTGTCTTTAAGCGAACAGCAGACTGTTAAAGCCGCTCCACAATTATTCCCTGATTAAAACTCCATCCTTTATTTAACCTCTTGGTTAAAAAGTTTTATCTCTTCCAACCTGTTTCCTTATAATGAGTCAAAGGCCTGTATTCCTTCTCTTTGTTCATTGTGTCAACAATTGGAGTGATGTTGCTTGAGGACAGAGATGAGTTCTTGTTGATTTAATAAAACTGAAGCAGACATCCAAAAATCCAAAATCCAAAGAACAAAAAACCAGAAAACATCAGGGGAAACTCACATGGAGAGCCAGAGACAAGGAAGCAACTAAAAACAACAGGAACCAGCCCAGAGTGACTCAGAGGTGGAGTATATAAGGGGAACAGGACAAAGGATGGACTAATGAGCTGAATATGGAGCAGGTGTGAGTGGAACTAACTAGAAGGAAGCCAAAGGAAACAAGCACAAGGGGGCAGCAGAGAGTAACTAAAGACTGATTTAATGTAATGGAAAATAAACCAAAGATTAAAAAAAAAACAGAATAACTGAAAACTAAAAACTCAGAGTCCCAGAAGAGGAGAACCATGAGACGTTGTCAGCTCCTTCCTTTCTGCTCAGAACAAAACACTCAGATTCAGTTTAAAAGCTTTTACTAGTATGAAAAAAACCCTCTTAGACTGGTTGAGTTTCCCCTCATTGGGCAAAAGTCACCAGCAGATTGTTCACTACTGCGTGTTCGATGAGACAAAAAACACGTTTTAAAGCAACTTCCAGGATTATTATTCTGTCTGCTGGACGTATTCCAATTTATACCCCAAACAGAACTGGCGGCCATTTTAGGAAATGTTTAATAAAACTGCAGCAGAAGAAAATGTAAAATAGAAAAGTTTTATTATTTATTTTTTTGCAGCATCCTGTCTGGCAATGTGGCAATAAGAATAATTGTCTTGATGCCAAAAAGAGCCCAACAGATTTTACTTTCACAAGTGGAGCAGTACGGCTATCGCCATATTGCTCCACTTGATTTATGCGTAATGCTTTATTATGCTTTATTATAATTATGCAGAGAGTTTTACAGATTATATGGACACTGCAATGTACGTAGAACAGAAGAGGAAAAACAGAGAAAAAAAGGAGAAAAGATGAAAGAAGGAGGAGATAGAAAGGAGATAATGATAAAACATTTTCAGTCTGCTTCATCACCTGCAAAGAGGTGGAAAAAGAACAGAAGAACCAACAGAAATGGTACGAGAACCCTCGGGAGCCCCGGGGACGAGACCGTGGGCTCCACCGGCAGCCAGCCACCCCGAAGTGAATCCAGCCCTGGGCCCCAGGGCTCCGAGGCCCCCGGGGCGACCCACCCCACGGCGGGGGCCCCAGCCGGCCCCGGCAGGCCAGGCCCCACAGAGAAGCCGCCAGGAATGAGCCAGCAGCCACCCGGGCATCCACCGCCAAACCCTGAGCTCCACCAGTGCACCGGCGAGCCCCGGCGCCAGCCAGCGGAGTTACAGCAGGACGGGGGGAATGGGCTCACGTCTTCCCACCCTAGTGGTGGCAAAGACATTTTTCATTTATTTATTTATTTTATAAAAAAACGTGGACGCACATTCACACATAACACTCACATCCAATAATCCCACGACCAAAGACCCAGCGGCACCGGTGGTCGGTTGGATTATCGGGTGACTCAATAGAGAAGAGAAGCATCATCTCCTGGTCAGACGCTGTAATTCAGTGAAAAGGTGGAGTCAGAGGAAAAAATATGTAAGAGGGGGTCATTGCAGAGTCAGATAGAAAAAAAATATGCACCCCCAGGAGAAGGCCAGTGGCTGGAAGTTGGAGTGGATTTTGCTGGGAGTTGCAGGGAAGTGAGCTACCATCCGGCTGGCGTTTGACGGGGAAGGGCCATTTTGAACGGCTGCTTCTGTACCGACTTTATCCTGTCAGCTGGTCTAAGCGATGGTCCAGGCCAACCAGAGACTGAAGAGAAGAGCCTTTCATCCAGGACCCCCGCAGCAGAAACAGCTGATCAGTCACAACAGGTAAATGTTCCTACATCAGAACTTATTCAATAGATTTGTCTCCATTTCTTTTATTTCTTCAAACCATAGGAAGCTTATTCAAATGTTTCTGTTTCCATCAAGCTCGTCTAAAACGACACTTCAAAATACAGATAACAAAGATTGATGGAAACACGTTTTCTGTTTAATGAGGAGAAATGTTGATCTTTTGATGACCTGACCCTGACATCATATCACCAAACAAGTTGGAAATGTCTGCATTTTCTTCCCACACGCCTCTGTCCACATGTCGTTAGAGTCTCCATCTTTAGAAAGTGGGAGGAAAGGGGAAGAAGAGTGAAACAAAGTCAAACCAAACCTCAGAAGGTCTGGGTCACATGAAAGATGTCTGAAAGCCTCGTCCTCTGAGAGCCTGAAACATCTGGACAGCTGTGATGAGCTGAAGCTGACGTTGGCTTTGCTGGCTTCTGTGTGTCTCTGATGTGGACGCACATCTGTGCATCCCTGCCCAGCCTATCCTTAGAACCACCACAGCAGATGTTGGGGGGTGGGGGGGTACGGCTCATTTTGTAGTTTTGTCTTTCCACTTTTAGATGTGTGTATTGAGAGGACTTCCTTATCTCCGCGCTGTTCTTGCACCAGGTGCGTTCTGTTTACCGCCTCCTCAGCTTTCCCACACCTCCACCCAAGCATGTCTGTTGGTTGTACTTTTCAGGGCCAACGCCTGATAGGACACCGTCCCGTTCCCTCGGGGGGGATCATGTGTTGTGTCAACAGTCTCGCTCATATCAGTGCCAGCTGTCCTCTAACAGCCATGCTGATGGTGCAGAGCAGCACCGATCTTCAGTCCACTGGACCAGAGAAACAACTGGTGACTCTGAGCCAGCTTCCTGTCATCCCGTTAATCTGGGCTGGCATGAAGCGATAGTGGATAAAACCTGCAGACCGTGAGCGGTAGCCATAACAGGGGGGGGATTTGGTTAACTGTGAGCCTCACCTTCACGTACTGGGAAACATACATATATCAATCAATCAATTAATCCATCAATTAATTTCTTTATTGTCAACTACTATTAACATTGTAATCGAGATTTAAACTTTAAATGACATCTTTAGATGTTTAAGGTCTTGACTACAATCTAAAACCACCAGCCTGACATTTAAAACCTTAAAAAAGATGAAAGTTATATATTTTAAGGGAGGAATAGAATAGAAAAGAATAGAATAGAAGACACTGCAAAATTTTTTAATCTACATAATTCATTTTTTTTCTTAAAATAAGTGTATTTTTTCTTGAATAGAGGAGGAACGTCAGACATTTTGCCAATGGAACAAGATAATTTACATTTAAAAAAAGAAAAAAATGATCACATTGTCTTATTTAAACTGCATATTATCTAATTATCTTATTTTAGGAGTGAAAATAATCATCCCATTGGCAATCATTTTAATTTACCTCATAAATCAAGACTAAATACACTTACCGGTAACTTAATAAAATTTTACTCATTTCTAGACCATTTTCCAGTGTAGAATAGAAATGAAAATCTCTTCATTGTCCCATAATGGGGAAAATGTGGTTTTCTAGCAGTGGCGCCTCCAGAAATGTTTCATTGGGGGGCCACTAAAAATCTTGGGCTGGCCACTGAAAAAAAAGCCATAATTTAAGAGTTTGAATCTACTATGGTGGTAAAGCTTCCTATCAAGGTATATAGTGTGTGTTTTTTTTTGTGTGATTGTTACGTCGCTGGCTGTGCATAATGGGATGAAATGCTAAACTGATGATAACAGTAGCATCGGTGTGTTGGAACACACCAAATGTGGACCTTAAAAGTGTTTAAAAGTAACAAAATAAGGGTTAAAAAAAATAAACTAAAATAATGTACTGTACAGTGTTTTAAATAAATACTGTGCATCTTATTACCTGAGAAAACAATGTTTAAAATGAAGTTTCATTGGTTGTGTTTGATTTCTGTGGTCTGAACTTTGACTAGACCGCGATAGACCAGCTGTGGCAGTATACAGTGGGGGAAATAAGTATTTCACCCCTTGCTGATTTTGCAGGTTTGCCCACTAACAAAGAAT
>NW_015151817.1:0-1794 GCF_000732505.1 Cyprinodon variegatus | reverse complement strand
CCATACATGGCCCCGTCCATCCTCCCCTCAATACCATGGAGTTGTCCCGCCCCCTTGGCGGAGAAGCACCCTCAAAGCATGATGTTGCCACCACCATGCTTGACGGTGGGGATGGTGTTCTTTGGGTTGTACTCGGTGTTCTTTGCCCTCCAAACACGACGAGTTGAGTTGAGGCCAAAAAGTTCTATTCTGGTCTCATCTGACCACATCACCTTCTTCCAGGCCTCTTCTGAGTCGTCCAGGTGGTGAATGGCGACCTTCATGCGGGCCTGAACATGTTTCTTCTTCAGCAGGGGGACGTTGCGTGCGCTGCAGGATTTCAACCCATGACGGCGTAGTGTGTTACCAACCGTTTCTTCGGTAACTGTGGTCCCAGCTGCCTCCAGTTGATTCATCAGTTCCCCCCTTGTGGTTTCGGGATGATTCCTCGCCGTTCGCATGATCAGGGACACCCCACCAGGCCAGATCTTGTGTCGAGGCCCAGACCGAGGGAGGTTGGCGGCGGTGCGGTGCTTCTTCCATTTCCTGATAACTGCACCGACAGTTGATCTTTTCTCTCAGAGTTGTTTCCGATTCTCTTGTAGCCCATCCCAGCCTTGTGCAGATCAACAATCTTGTCCCTGATGTCTGTAGAAAGCTCTTTGGTCTTGCCCATGGTGGTGATGTTGGATGCTGGTTGTTGACAGGTGTCTTTTATACAGGTAACGAGGTGAGGCAGGTGTATTTGATGTAGATAATTGGTTGTGATTGGGGCTGTGTCTGAAAGAAAGACTAACTGGCTGGTAGGAGCCAGAATACTTGCTGTTTGTCCAGGGGGTCAAATACTTGTTTTTCCTCATCAGATGGTTATCAATTTTAATTAATTCATATGATGTGAATTTCTGGAAATTTTTTTTGGGATTCTGTCTCTCACTGTTAGAATGTAAATATGATTAAAATTGTAGATCGTTGCATTCTTTGTTAGTGGGCAAACCTGCAAAATCAGCAAGGGGTCAAATTCTTATTTCCCCAACTGTATAATAGTCAGAGTTTCTGTCAGGGCTGCCGGCTGTTTTTGCTCCATCTACTTTCCCTTCAGTTATCTTGGCTTCTTAACTTTGCTTCTCTGTTCTTATTTTGGTTCATCACCAAACTTTTCAGATGTGATTTATTATAAATGTCTTTAAATGGTCGGCGCAGTGCCGGTCCATCAAATCCAATCCAGTTGAAAAACACTGAGGTTTATTTTTGAACTGTGACACAAAGAGGAAAGGTTGCTTTGTTATTAATAGTTTGGTCAGGTCTTCTATGTTGTACATCTTTAAATAGGAAGCTGAAGAAACTAGTAAATGTAACTGGATTCAGCAGCTTGTTTCATTCTGGCTGCACCGTCTATGAAACCAGCATTGAAGCACGCCGCCCTCCATGGCTGACATTTGACCTGCGGTGGTCTACAGACAGAGGGGTGCCTGTGACATCAGAAGGCTTCAGCCTCGGCGGCTGCTGAGCAGGGTCGCGCCCTCCTGTCTCCCTCCACCTCTGCAAATAGAGCCTGTTACATAAGCCCTGCCTCGTTGAGTGGATGATTAATGGGTGCAGAAGCTCAGAAATGTGTTCAATCTGTTCCAGTGTTTCTGCTTCTGCTCTCTGAGATACGTTCTTGAAAGGCAGCGGATGTTCCCCCGCTCAACCAATCACAGCTGCTGCCTTTGGTGGCATGCAGCACTTTGATATAATTCTATTTAGTTTATTTCTATTGTTCCAATTCACATCATGTCATCTCAGGTCACTTTCCAGTTCACCAGATCATCCAGT
>NW_015151816.1:120522-175479 GCF_000732505.1 Cyprinodon variegatus | reverse complement strand
TTTTATTTCAGTATAATGTGAGGAAAAAGGTCAGAATTCTGACTTTTTTTCTCATATTATACTGAAATAAAATAAAAAAAAAAAAAATCAGTTTGTTTTTTTCCAGTGGCCTTAATCTTCCGTATGAACCTGTAATTTGGTCTCATCTGATGAACCCCAGTAGCTGATTGGTGGAAACTCCGCTGTAGACCAATCACTTTTCTGCAGCTGCATTAGTCACGCCCACTGATTAGAAAAACCAATGCTGTAACACAGAACTTTTAAGTAATTGCATAAAATTACCATTTTCTTTTTCTTATTGATTTCTTTATCTTAGGCCTACAGCTAAAATTATTTAACTGAATGTTTTATTCAACTAATACATTATTGTCTAGACCAGAGGTCTTCAACATGGAGTCCGTGACCCCTAGGGGGTCCATAGAGGTACTGCATGGGGGTAGCGAAAGTTTTGGCTGATTAGAATTTTTTTCTATATTCCCCCCTGCATTTTTTTCCACTCATTGAAATGTCTTTAAATCCACATTAACATGAATTCAACAAACTGTAGTAAACAGATAAATGGGGGCAGAAAATGCCTTTCAGTCATCAAAGCACACATTCAGCGATACACAGGAGCTCTTTCAAGCTTGGCACCATTTTATTCACAACACCTGTCCCATTAACAAGGAATCAGAATCAGAAATACTTTAATAATCCCAGGGAGAAATTACTTTCATTGCATGACTCTATATTATATAATAGTGACTATAGGGCCAGTTTGATTTAACACCATTTCATACAATATATAAAATTAGGGGTTCCTCGCTCCATCCCGCCATCAGTTTGGGGGTCCTTGGCCTGGAAAACGTTGAAGACCCCTGGTCTAGACTATTGTGCTCTGGACTGAACTTTGTGAGATTATGCTCTAATTGTCTTCAATTGTGATTCCAGTCAACTTTTTTTGTTTCTTTTTTTAAAGCTTCCTTTCAACTTGTTTAATCCAAAACTGCATCTAGCTGTTGTACATCTTTTTCTCATTAGTAAAGGCAGGAGGGAAACGAGTGGCCAAGAAAACACTGGAGGATGGGACTCCAGAGAAGGAGACAAAACGGCCTGAAAAACTGAGGTAGAAATCTCCATGTGTTGAACACGCCTCCTCTCTAACTACCTTATAAAAGCTTGTATAAAAAGGGTGGAAATCTTTTCTTTTTCAAACCTGTGTAGCCGGTCCCTTGCCACCTCCAACAGGATGCAACAAGTTGGTCTGCTTCTAACAGGGACTCTTGACAAGGTGAACAAACATCTTTTGAAATTTTTTTTCTTTATATTTAGCCCATTTCAGCTCAAACAGCATCCATATTGTTATGACTTATTGTAAAACATCAGCCTAATATTTTGCAGCTGAGTCACGACTTTCCAGAGACCCCAGTGAGCGTGAGGCACAGCAAGGTGCGTCCTGCTGTCGAGAAGTCTCACTGCCCTCGAAACTTCTGCATCCAGCAGCCCAGGAAGTGGTGAATTTGCCTAAGAATGCCCCAGAGTCTGTTGTGTGCCATCAGAATTGACAGATGTCTTGGGGGACCTGGCAGGATTTCTAGTTCAAGCTGTTTACTTTGGAGAAAAGCATTTTTTTCAGTTTCTTTTCTAAGCTTTTGAAAAAAGTTAACTATTTTTGGCCTTTTTTTCCCTTTTTTTTTCCAGGCTTTGATTTAAAAATGCTGTAGTGTTGCTTGCCAAGTTACTGTGTTAAATTTGTGGTTTATGGGTTAAAGTAAATCGAACAATGGGTTGGGGGAATGTGGATAAATAAAGTTAATTTTGTTCATAGGATTTATATGAATAGCTTTGCAATGTAGATTTATATGAAAACAAAATAAATATGCTATCACAGTTAAATCTTCCTTCTGCTGTTTCTAATTTGCGTTGAGCTCAAATAACCACTAGATGGAGCCAAATCTCTATCCAAGCATAGGTCTTTCAAGCCAAAGATACTTCAAGAAAATAGATGCAAAATAGAGTTGCATTCACTACATTGGGTTGTTCATGTTTGCTCCATGAAATGCAATTTAACTGAATGGGTCAACACAATACATAAAAGGTAATTTTTAACTTGCATATAAACAAAAATATGCATGTGTTTACAGGGCTTTGTCTAATTGTCAACTTTAACACCCAAAGACAAAAAAAGTATGTGTTTGTAGTTGACTGCTTTTTATGGAAGAGGGTTAGGGCTACTGGGAAAAAAAGTCAGAATTTTGACTCTTTTTCTCAGAATTCTGACTTTAATCTCAGAATTCTGACTTTTTTCGAAGAATTTTGAATTTTAATGTAGATGGGCACCATGAAGGAAGAGATGTGAGAACACTCAGCTTCACTGACAAAGATGTGAGTCTTTTGAGAGAGCCAGTGACACATTGGTGGAAAATGATGGAATTAGGCAACTTTTTACGTGCCCAAGTGGTCCCCTCATTAATGGAGGAGCAGAAGGTCATTAAAACAAGAGAGTTAGTCTCTAAAACAGACATGGCTATGGATTGATGCTAACATGTTTATCTGTCAGAATTCTGACTTTTTTCCCATATTAAACTGAAATAAAATGTAAAAATCAGTTAACTTTTTTAATTTTTTCAGTGGCCCTAATCCTCTTCCGTACCTTTTTCTCTTTTACTTTTTGGTAAAATTTAGATGGAAATTACTGTAAAACATCCATCCATCCATTATCTGACACACTTATCCCAAGTGGGGTCGCGAGGGGTGCTGGTGCCCAACTGTAAAACCTGTGCAATGATTAAAAAAAAAAAAAAATGTATGGCCTGCCAAGACCAAAGACTTATCCAGTTTGGACACCTAAAAATGACCTGGTCCCCCTTGTGGCCTAAGTGTTGAAAAACATGTGTAAAGTTTCCTAGGATTTTATGATTTCTTTTCATTAGTGTGGCCCTCTTTGATAATTTCCCATGAAGTCAACTTTGGTTCAAATGTCGACTATGGTCGCTTCACTGTTCATTGAGCTTGAAGTTCACCTTTAAGTCTTTCTCTGAATAATATGTGCAACTATAATCGCACAAACATCAAATTCATTGGAGATGGGCTTATAGCCTTTACCTCTAACATAATTGTAATTGTCTTTCTAATCTCCTAAGACAATCCTTTCCTTTACTTCCTCTGGTCCATGTTGAGTGTCATACATACCATAACTGAATCCCAAACTGCCCCCGAAGCACTAACCCTTAACTAGTGTCACTACCAATAAAGTCTTACTTGCAGCTTAGGAAGGTGCTTTGATTGAAGGTGGGGGGAATAAATGAGAATGGGATGCCTTCTTCCCTCCAACGGAAACGGAAAGCAGTCATTGCTTTGGCAACAGTGACGCCATATGTGCATGGCTGTAGCTCTGTGGCGCAATGTATACCAACGTCTACAGTCAAACTATTTCACCTTCCCTTTGGAATTAGGTTTTCTTCACACACCTAACTTGTGATTTTCTGTCAGTGTGATGAAGTTGCTGCAAAACCAGTGGAACTTACAATTGAAAGCATGTGTTTCCTCTGCCACTAATTTGCTGTTACACCCACTGCCAAATTCCAGCGAGTCTGCACTAATGCAGGGTCTGTTTGAGTCGCTATCTAAGGGCTGGATGGTCATCTCGCCCTACCCTCTACGTGGTTTGGGATGGCACTTAATGTGAAGGACCCTCCACTGGAACGCGCAAACAGAGGGTTACTGCTTAGGGCTAGTGCTTAGGCGCCGGTTTGGGATTGGACCCATGTCAGCAAATAGCACAATGAATACCTACAGCCCAGTGGCGGCTGCTGCTCTGGAACTGCGGGGCTCTACTTTTTTGCTGCTTACTTCAATAGACGGAGGCTCAAACCTCAACAAGGATTTCTCATAGAGACTGACAGGCAGCATCCTGCTGCTCAAGAGCGAGGGGAGATAGCATCCGAGAGTGGGCTTAATAGCTGATTAATGTGCAACATATTCATGATATCAGGCACATTTAATTCATATTTAATGCAGTTTAATGACTAAATTCATGAAGTTTGACAATACATATTTTTATTTAAATTTTCAAGAAAGGTTTAGCCACCCTAATGTTCATTGAGAAATCGCCACTGCTGAGGTGGGCCTATATATATATATATATATATATGCCTTGTGAGGCATTGAACCGTTTGGCCAAATGGCTTCAAAGATCCCCACAGTTCATGAAGCTTCATTTCAAAATGTCACCACCTACTGGCAAAGTGCAAAACTACAGTTAGTAGTTTAGTAATCTAATTTGTAATTTTTTTTCAATTGTTTTTTTCCCCATTTAAGTTCCTTTGAAATTGTCAATGATTAGTCTGTGTAATAAAATCTTTTGTAGTTTTTTTGTGTGTAAAATTTCTTAGAAGAGAAAAATCATTTAGATACACTATTTTTTCTGCCATTTTAGTGAAATGAGCTCAAGCAGACAGTGAAAGTGCTTGTGCAAATTGGGCAATGATGAGCATAATGAAAGTGGTTAGTCATTTTTGTTCAAAAATAATAGTTTTTCCAAATTTTGGGGTTTTAATCGGGTTGGAAGTTGTGTTCAACCAATATTTTGGTTAAACCAACCAATCTATATTTGTACTAGGGCAAACCAATTCTTATTAGTCACATTAGCCAAAATGCTTGTGTTTTATTGCAAATTTCAAAGGTCTGAGGTTGAAATTGAACCAACAACCTCAGGACTGCAAGTCCATGTCTTACAGCTGACGCCACTTTCAAGGAAACAGCTAATTAGAAAGCAATTGTACTTAACACCAACCTTACAACTGTAACCAGTGGCTTGCCCTGAATTTGATCATTACATTGTGTGATCTAACCAAACTAGTTTCAACCATCTAGATTGGTTGAAAAAAAAACAATCTATTATTAGAATATAAACAAACTTGATCCAACTAACAGCAACTCTCCTACAAACTCCCACATATTGACTGAGTAGTGAGGCTGTTTAAATGCCCGCGGAAGTGCCAGGTGAGCTGAACCGAAGCGGTCGCTGGGTAGCAAGGCTCATAACATCACTAGTAATTGGTTGGCACACCTTGATTTAACATCTCTCATTGACCACATTATTTTTAGTCTTTTGTGGGGTACCATATTTTTTTCTAGGCCTGTTTCTTGAGTTCATTCTTTTAAATAATTGCTTTGAAGCATGATGGAAAAGAGCTGTCTGACTTTCATTTATTTATGATCATATCATTTTTTATTTATTTCCAAGGTCCAGTTAAAATGATTTCTGTGGCCATTATGTTTTTTTTTTTTTCAATAAACAAGAGGTACCTATAATTTTGTCCACGTGTGTTATCCCTAAATCTGCAGGATGATTGGTCTGTCTGACAGGGTAAGACATTTTCCTATCAATCCACAACCCAAAAATGTGTTTTTTAACATGTCTGTCAACCGTTTGTTTCCATGAATACGACCACAATATCTGCTCATTTGTTTGCTAGAAATGTACACAACAGTTGCCTTGTAAACACAATGTGCTGACAAGAATCCCTCTGTGACGTTCATGCTGTTCATGCATGCCTTTGATGCCATCTGTGTGCAAAGTTCAGAGACCTCCTCAGGTCTGTTTGAGGAGTAGCAGCAGTCGGTGGTCCCATGACCTGCAGGCATGGTGCTTTTCAGTGGCAGAGGGGGCCCATGAGGAAACCCTGCTGACCCTGCAGCGTGCAGCGACATGGCAGAGAAAGCCCCCTGTGTGGTGACTCCATAACAAGGCATGAAACAGGGAAAATATAATCTGAACATATTAAAATCATTCTTAAAGGCTGCAAAAAATTATAATACCTCTAGAGGGCACCATATACAAGGAGAGGACAGTGAGGTTTATTTAAACATGACACAGTAGTGCTTACCCAAAGTGAACCTTTTGGAACTGCCAAATAATACATAGGCATACTGTATGGCAATAGATCATATTCCAGTAGGGCATTTTTGTTATGCAATCAACATTTTGATCTGTTGTTTGGTCATTAACTTGCAATTAGAAGATTAGACTGGCTGGTTTAAGAGGCCCAGATCCACTTGACACACTTGATAGATATAATCTACCAAAAACTAAAATTCTTGTCATATAAATTCCCAAAAGAAATCCCTGCCAAAAAAAAAAAAAAGGCAGGGACATTCGTTATAGTGGGTTTTTAGAGAATAAATTGAGTCAGAAGGACCAGCTGAGCAATATTGTTCACTTGGTTATATAGCTCCCTAGAGACGAATGGTTCGGTCAATAAAAGATAATGACTGGGATGGTTTTTCAGTTCAAATATATTTTCAATCAAAACAATTAAACCGAATTACTTTGAGCCAATAAAACCAGAGAAAACAATAAAAAATTAGTCACATTTTTACAGACCAAAATTGTAAAACTTCAAACCATCTTTAGGCAAACAATTTACTTAACAAAAAACCCATAATAAAAGTAAAGGAAGGTTAACTGATAAAAATGCATTCCAGAGGAATGAACTTTGACTCGATGACTTAACTCGAGTCAGACCTACGTCACACATGTGATAAAGTTAGACTTAGTTTATATTACAAAAAAAAAAGTTAACTTGACTTACACTCGAGTATGATTTGATGCTCTTATTGCATTTAAAATTTACCACTTGCTGAAAGCTTGAATTAGCTCCAATCATTGGAGCTTGCCCTAATTTCTGATCATTCAGCTAACTGATGACCAACATGGAGGGGCTCAAAGAGCATTTGCTTATAATTTCCAGATGATAAAGTTATCATCAAACATGTAAAGGGATTAATTTGGACAGACTTTAAAGATTTAATGACATATTCATACGTGTTACCTGGTTTTATGGTAAAACCAGGTAACACGTTTCCATGTTATACCATTTAGCTGGCAAAATAGAAAACAGTGGAAAAGAAGCAAGTATAGATACATTTTGGCAATCAGGCCTTATGATTTTCACTAAGTGCTTTATGTTGTACAGCTTTTCGTGTAAGGAAATTTGTTAGATACGAACGATTGAGTGCAATTTCAAATAAACTGTTTTACACGAAGAGGCTCCGCAGCTTTCGTTGCAGGACCAGCAGGTTCTATCCCGCTGCCATAAGACTGTTGAACTGTTGAAAACTCTAATCAAGTCACAAATCTAGACTCTGCATCACACTGTAAACATCATACTTGCACTACATGGTGAATCTTCAAATAAATATTTTTCTACTGCATTTTGCACCATATCTATTTAATCTTTTTCAACGCTCTTAACCTTTCACGTTAATGCCTTTTACACCATGTCTCTCCTACACTGTTTTCATGTTGATCACTGTTGCACTTTACAGATGGAAATGTTCATTTCACTGCTAAACTGCTCATTCACTGTCAAAAAAGCTGTATGCATTTTAATTACGTTTTCTATGCACTTTTTATTTTATTTTTTTTACACAAAATGACAAAAGTTTGTCTAAGTCTAATCTAAATTCAGTAGCATTAGCATTGGCAAAAACCTTCTGCATTGAGATTGCATGTTCTTCTCCTCCAATATCCAAAACATTACTGTCATTCCCTCTTGTTGAGCAAGATATGACCACTGTTATAAGGGATGCCTTTCCCTACCCTTATTCTGCAGCCCTACAACGACCAGGGGGCAAAGACAATGGATGGAGTTTAATTCGATATGATTTTCAGGGTGGAGATGGTGAGGAACATTTACCCTTAATCATTTCCTTCATTCTTTAAACTTCAAACTTAATTTTTTTCTTCATGTTAAAGCAATCAAATCTACACAATCTGAGTCCTGTTCCACTACTGCTATGTTCGTAATCACGCCTGTTTCAGACATGTAGACTGGCAAGATTACAGTGAGGCAACATCTACATATACAACTTAGACGTATGCAACATAAACATATGCAACATCTACATATACAGTACAACATAGACATATGCAGCATAGACATATGCAACAAATACATGTGCAACTTATACATATGCAGATAACCCATATGCAACAACAGCACAACATCTAGACATTTTAC
The DNA here is from genome assembly GCF_000732505.1 of Cyprinodon variegatus. Taxonomy (NCBI): domain Eukaryota; kingdom Metazoa; phylum Chordata; class Actinopteri; order Cyprinodontiformes; family Cyprinodontidae; genus Cyprinodon; species Cyprinodon variegatus. Next base: position 167,473 of record NW_015151816.1, on the reverse strand, counting down.
ATCTGCTTATTTTTCACACAAACAGAACCTTATACATATATATATGTAAAATTGGTATCTACTCAGGAGGCAATTCAAGATGCTTTGGGACCTCTGGTCTAATGCATAACATGTTAAGTGTAGATCGCACATGTATTTTGCTCAGGTCGGGGAGTTCTAGGCTAAAAATGGGCTTGTAATAAAGAATCCATTTGAGTTTACTCCCTATCTGCTATCGTCATTATGTTTTGGGTTTGGCTTGTTGTCATCTGTCTTAAGAAAATCCAGTGCCAGAAACACCTATGACCTACTTGGGCTCCACATTTATACCCAGAGATATGTTATTTCATATATTGTTAGCCCCCACAGAGTTTGATATTTGTCCTTAGTAAGACCTCTGTCGTCTCAGGAGCCATCTTTTTCTGGTGTAGCTTGTTAGAGCAGCATATAATCTGAAACTGAGTGGAAGAGGGTAGATAAATGTGTCAGGGTAGCTCTGCAACTATGTCCCAGTGCAGGTGGTGGGATACAGAAAAATTCTAGAAAAATAACATCCCTGTTGGACAATGTGTCCCACCCCATGAAGCTGACTTTTACAGAACTGGAGAGCTCCCCTCCCACCCAAGGTGCATTATGGAGAGTAGTTGCAGATCTTTTCTTCCAGCACCTGTTAGACTTTGGGAGTTGTTCTTTAATTGCATAGTTATATTTTGTATATTTTGTAAACCCTGTTGGCTGCTGATACACCTGGATTCCCCCCTCTGACGGAGAAAGAACAACATTATTATGTTCTATTCTTTTTTTATTTATTTATTAGGAAGAAATGCACATTGCAGTAGAGGTGTGTGTCAATGTGCACACCTTTTCACATTGGGTAACAGTAATTAACAATATGTACATATTGGCATCGTAAAAATATTGTACAACTCGAAGAGTTGAGAACAAGGCATACAATCGACCTCCTAGGGTGTTTTTGTTAATTAAATGGTACGAACAATACATCACACAACTAAAAAAAAATTTAAAATTAAAAAAGTAACTTAAATAAAAAATAATTATAGAGCGAAGTAATAAATATCGTAATAGTTAAAAAGCTGAGGATCTATTTAAGCTATAATTAGTATAAATAAAGCTACCCAAGAATTCAAAAATAAATTGTCATAGAATTGATCAGGATTACCTTTCTTCACTGAATATTATGTTCTATTCTGATTGGTCAACAACATAAAAAGAAAGCTTAATTGATCTCAAACAATATTTTTTTGTCAACTTGCTTTGATTTGGAATCAATCAATCATATAAAACTTAGAGAAAAGGGCTTAAATATTGAAGATTCCCCTTCAGGAGTTTCAGTTTGCTTCTCCTTCCTCCCTTCAGGTCCATGAGGCTTTTCCAGAGGGAGGGGGAGGAGGACAGGCACTTTGTTCTCTGATATCCCTCCCTCCAGATGACCTCATGCCGGGGAAAAGAGGAGGGGAAGGAGGAAAAGGAGGAGCATTGGTCTACCTTGCTGAATCAAACTGGCTCTGGGACTGAGCTCGTGAGGAAGTAGGAGTTGGGAGAACTTTTATTTTTGCCTGTAGAGTGATCTCCATGACATTTATCAGGTAAGATTTTAAAAGTTTTAAATCAGGGGATTGTTGTGGGAGATGTTCAGCAGAGATATGTCTGGTTTTTGGATGAAAGTTTGTGTGGAGGAATGCAGAGACATGCCCACCAAACAGGGGCAGACAGCTGACTCACTGCAACCTGAATGAAATCTTTAAGCCTCATTTTCACCTTTTAGTTGTTTTCTGTTTGGTTAGAAAAAGTCTATTAACATAAAGTTTGGGTGAGTTTGTTTTTTATTATTGACTAACACATCACTCAAACTCTAAAACTGACGTTAAATGAAAGCATTTCATCACTCATCATCATTACTATTTAGAAACAAGCTGCGCTTTTAACCAATCATTAAAGATGTAGCGCTTTATTTGACTATTGTTTATAAAGCAATGTGAAAACAAAAATGTTGAGTTTTCTTTAAAAAAAAATCCACTGCGATGTTTATTTTGATGTTATTGTTTATGTCTGGAGATGTGATGTAGGTGGATTTGGGCAATTTAAGTCAGGGGCGGAGCTAGATGGGGGACCTGAGGTGCCCATGGCCACCCTCAGCCAATCATTTGCCACCCCCCCCCTTTTTTCCCTCACTCTAATACAGATGGTGGCAGTAGTACTCTCAATGAAAATATTCAAACTTATTAAACATTTCAAATTTTTTATTTAATAGCAATTACTCGACAACTAAAACAATGTGGTTAATTATACACATCACAATACTAACATTAAAGTTGATATATACAGAATTCATGCTGACTTCAGAACTAAATTTTGTGTTATATGGGGTAAAGAGAAAATTATGTGTCTCTGCAAGTCATCTTTAATAATAACTTAATCTAGATATTAGTCCATGTAAATATTAATTCTATGCAGAAGAATTTTTGATAATAGTAGGTAAGTAATGAAAATGTAAAAGGTGTTCGCCCCAGAAATTTTGACCACTAAAATTATTTATTAAGACAGAATGGATGTTAAAATATATGCATCTATTTGTTAGCAAAGGCTGTAGGAAAGTATAGACTGAATATTTTTTTATTTTATCAGAAAAACTTTCGAAAACTACAACTTTGAATAGCCACTTGAATTTCAAGTGACAGAGGAACAATTTTCAATAAAAAGCAGCACCTGCGGGCTGTAAGGTACCCAATAGCATTTATGACAGACATTTTAACCGATTATTTGACTTTAACTCGCTGAAAGCTTTTTTTGCCCCAAGTGGGTAGAATTTGTGATTTGTAAACAAGTGTAAAACTCAGATGGAGCAAAAACAAAGAGTCTTCAGCCTCCTAAATGTTATGGCTTGTTTTTGCCATGGGTTAGTCATATTAAAAGACATTGCACTTAGGTTCATGTTGGGGGAAATTTTGTGTATTTACCAAAGATGTAAATTAATATTTAGGCACAATTTTCAAGAAAAAACAGGGATCTACCAATAATTTGGCTGATGATTTAAACTGGCCACTTTTTTTGCTTCACCTGCATCTGATGGACACATAATGAAGACAGTGAAATAATCTTTTTCTGTTAACTTTTTAGATTTAATAAATACATCTGCTAATGTTTTAATTTAGACATAAATGGGGATTATCTTTTGATCGCTCAATTTTTCTGCAGGATTCCTGACTTTCTACCCCAATAAAGTATCCTGCAGCACATTTTTATTGTAATTCATAAACTTGGTCTGTTACATTTAATAAAACATACACATAATGTACAGATGGACATAAACATGTCCTAAAAAAATGGAGATAACCAGCTAAAAGCCTTTAGGCACCCAAAGTCTAAGCAAACGGTTTTAAAAAAAAAAGAATGCAATTAAAATGCAGAGCATTTTCAGCAGTTAGATATTTCAGATTACAGGTTTTTAACATTTTAACCTTTAAGAATATAGTTTACTACTGGTATTGCTATTGTGTGAAATTAAAAATCAGGCCCTATTGGTGTATTTGTGTTTCTAGGGCTAAGATTGCTTTGGTCTGCAGCAATACCCACATGTTTACTGACTTATAACTTTGTTACAAAAGTATTAAAAACACTTTTTGGTGAAAATGTTAAGTCCCTATCATTCCCCTAATAAATCTAGGAGTGCCATGGCTTTTTTAGGAAATGTTATCTTACCTCTGGATTTAGAATTAACAAATATTTAACTCTTTGTTAAAGAGTTAAATTTTTATCATTAAAATGCGCTTCCATGCAGTTGCTCCAGTTTGTTCTGTTTGGCATTTCCAATAAGCAACCAAAACCATTTCAGGCAGGCATCCAATATGGAGCCAAATAAAACATCCTAACAGTTAATTTCAATCTGATTGCTCAGAAAGCTGAAGGTCAGAGTTATTTAAGTACACAAAAGACAGAGAGGAAAGAAAAATATGAGCGTATAGCTCATCTAATATGGTTACGGTAATATTTACTAGTACTATCACCATATCCAAATATTCTGGTACAGTGCATTTTTAACTAACATGATCTGATGTGGAAAATGTTGCCAACGTTTTGAAGAGATTTAAAATCCATTGAACTGGGTTGAACTGGTTGATGCTGATATGTGTTTAAAACTTAATAGAACATTTTATAAAAGAAGATGCATCACTTGGGTTTATATGAGGGCTAAAGTACAGCGATCTATTCCACCCATTTAAACTGAGTCATTGAAGTGTGACTAGCTGTCTGTGTATATCCTGAGCTGATTGCTGCTTGTGGTCAGAGGAGTGGAACACCGTCAGGTGCTCTGAAAATCAAAGCTATGTTTCTGCGTAAAGAGAAAATATACCATAACATTCAGAAAGAATCAAACGTTATTTTTTAGCTCATTGAGGGATGAATTCAGCACCCTGTCTGATGGTCGTTGTTTATTAAACTCAAACTCCTGGATTTCTATTTGTACGTAGCACATTTTTTATTAGGGAGCCAAAAATTGGGAAGATGTTAGTGAAAACTATTGTGGTCTGATCATGTGGCCAGTGTTTACCGTCCAGTATTAAATCCATGTCATTTTAGAGTCGAAGCAACCAGCAGAATGGATTTGCATGCTTCTGTGCCAAAGCTGTAGTGGGCCCAGTTGTCTGTTGGATGTTTGCATCCCAGAACAGCCATGGGGGGGGTGGGACTGTTTGAGTCTCAGCAGAGCCTGGTTCCCATGGTCCAAAGCCAACTGGCCGATAAAAGATGCTGGCATCAGAGATGCATTGTGATGGCTGAGGAGGGACACTCACTGAGGCCAGTGGCCCAACTGAACATACTAAGTAGCGGCTTATTTTTTGTCCTCACATTTTCCCTCCCTCTACCATGAAATCCAGATGAAAAAAATCCAAAAAGCTTTGAACCCTGAAGGGGTTGATGTGGATTTCTGCTGGACATGAGAGGAGCATATTTGTTCCCACCTAGCCATGTGTTTGTACAATGTTTAATTATTGCAGAATTTTAAATAGAGGGAAGAGTGTTTCTTTGGAATTCATTACGTCGCATCAACTCTTATCTGCTTTTAGTCAATTATGTTACTTTTATCTCTGTTTGCTTTGACGAGGTTCGGTTTTCAGGGAAACACTTTAAAACCCTTTGAATTGCGAGAGTTTTCCGCCGAGGAAAGTGGCGTTCAAACTTGAATAAGAAAAATAATACAACAAGATCTTTTTAATAGAGTTGAACTTGCGTGATCCCATTAATAATGTGGGACCTTCTCATAGCTTGCCTCAAAATTCCTCCGGATATTTCCTCTGACTTTATTTGGAAAGCATCAGAGTTGTTTTTTTCTGCTCTCTTTTTCTTATACTTGTTTGGTTATTGTTATTCCTAATCTATAATGCTGGTTCTTCTGTTTACAAAATAGGTTGAACCCAGAGGAAGTATTTATGCCTTTACAGCTTTGGAATGAAGGATCATAAACAAACCCCCCTTTGAAAAAAAAATGATATTATGCAATTGCATTAAAGTCTTACAAAAGCCTTTGTTGAGCTCTTGAATTAAACCCAACTGAATTAAACGTGTGTTAAATCATCACAGAACACTAGAATGCCTTAATGTCACTCTTGGTATGAGATTCTTAAGGTATGATATCTTTGACTAATTGCTTTAGATTACACTTAAAATACAGCATCTATTCTGCTTAAAGTATTACTGTTATAGTACTATTTGTAACTTCCCTTTTTCCCTCACTTAAACCAACCAGCATTTTAAATTGCAGCTGGATACATTTCGTCTGTTGCAGTGCTTTTTTCCGTTCTTTTCTTTATAGCGTAATAACAAGAAGTTAATGGTGGTTAGCTAATTATTCAGAGTCAGTTTGCAGGTTGCCAACTTTTATTTAAAGCAGGGCTATAGGTGGTGCTCCTTTATGTTCCAATGGTAAATGAGCATAAATGAGGGAAATAGTTTGGTATATTCTTTTTACTAGCTGCCTGCGACGGCAGAGCAACAGGTGGGGGAGGGGCTGCAGAGAAGCGGGATCATATTTGCCCTTCCACATCCTGTTAAAGCTCTTAAGCTTCAGTGATGGAAGATATTTGCATTTTTTCAAACCAATTGGTCCCAGTAACCTGCTCATGCTTGTTGATATCTTTCTGTCCAATTTGTCATTTTGAGGGAACGTTTAAAATGTTGCAAATAAAAACGAGAATGTGGATTAGGAGTAAATTAGCCAATTATGTCAGAAAAGGACGTTATTGACCACATGTCTGAGGGAAGAAAAAAAATGTGTTGCCATCATTCCTTCCTGTCATCGTTCTTTCAACTGGTATCGGTAATGGAAGAAGTGCATTGTGGGACAATCCAGGAAGGCGCGGGCAGCAGAAATAGCTGATCAGTCATGTGTGATAAATGTTAGCAAATCTGTTTCTGTCCTCCGTTTAGTTAATAAAGTGTTTTGGGCTTTTTGTTTTGAAAAAGTCAAAACACCTGAAGTGAACTGAAGCCTTTTTGCGTTATTTCTCATTTTTGCCGTTTCCGTCGACCTTTTCTAATACAATATTTTTAAATGTTCATTAAAAAACTAGATAGCTTGTGTGTCATGCTGGCATATTCTATTAAGAGATGGAGCCATCCTCTATGGCGTTAAAAGTTTAAATGAATGTGTAGCATGTGTGTTTCCAAAGACCTTGTGGATATTTACCCTCTTGTGTTTGGAGGACCTCTTAGTAGCAGCTGTTACTGATTTACACTTTAGTTTATGCTCCTAGAAATGAACAAGGGGCTTAGGGGAGCACTGATGAGTGCTATTAATCTAAAAACCTGTGCTACATTAACAAAGAGGTCATGCATTTAATGAAAGCACATTTAAGATGCAGGCATACGATTGAGATGCAGATGTGATCAGTCGCGTGTGATTTTCTGATAAGTGTGTTGAAGTGTTGCTTCCTTTGCAGGTGTGCAGCACTCACTACATACTGTATGTCTGATCTCTAGGAAGGGCTGCCACTAGTAAAGCTCTTGAAATCAAACATGTCCTTTTGTAACCATTTTTTAAACCATCTCCACATGTTGCTGTTGTGCAACATGTGTTATCCCCTGCTTCCTTTTAATGCTCCTCTGGTCTTAATCTCTGCATGTGTGGAAAAAGACAATTAAGATGAGCAACTGATCTTCTAATAAATCTATCTATAACAAAGGTCTGCATAGCTGGATGTACTGGTACTATAACAATAAATTAGTGCAGCTGGTCTCATTTGAATTTGATTGATTTGTTAACTCTCTGTTTCTAGAATAAGTTTGTGTTTCACTGTTAGATGTTCTTCACCTAGATTCTGATTGTTCCTTAAGTAATTAAAAAAAGAAAAAAAAAAATCTTTATTTTCAAATTGATTTGTAAGCACAATAGTTAGAGGTTTTCTTATTTTGAACCTATGTTGAACTGGAAAGACCTAAATTACAACTCTAAGTTATTTTTTTTTCTCATTTCAAATGATTTCTTTCGATAGAAATTTTTGTAGTTTTTACTTAACTTGACAGATATGGTGAATGATTAACTAAAAAGTATTATATCAGTAATAGTGTGTTGCAGGAACCTCCTTTTAGACTTAAAAAAGATCATGTTAATGTTTTACCCTTGGTCAAATACCTACAACCCTCTCAGTAGTTAACATTTATGTCACACTGCTCATATTATTTTAGTTCTAGGAAATCATCACATTTAATGAAACATAAATTCATGTTAACCAAGTTAAAGTGCAATAGATAGATAAAAAGTACAAATTTTCTTGATTGAGAAACTTGTCTTTATTTTAAATTGATTTGAAAATTAAACTTGTTAAATTTGACATCACTGAAGAATTGTAGAATGTTCTCTATGTTTTAACACAGAGACATGGGCAACTTCCTGTCAGGTATTGTTTAGACTGACAGGCTGTACTTAGCCTAGGATTTTAGCTGAATGTCATTGCTCATCCTCTGCATTAGGAAGGATTAACAAAAAGTGTCCTCTGGGGGCAGTTGTAGCTTTAAAAGTATTTTCTCTCAGTTGTTGTTTGTCTTGTGCTCACCCCGTTAAATAAGCAACACTTAAAAGTATGAAAAATGACACCTGATTATAGTCTCGTGTTAGATGTCAATCCTTTTTTATTTCACCTTAGGTTTTGTTTCAGTCGCTGTGAGTCCAGTTTTCCTTGGTTAGAAATATGTTGAAATGAAAGGCTTTTTTTAAAAGAATAATAATAAATGTAGTGGATTTCTTGGAAAGTCCAAAAATGCCATTTAAAAATTATCTTTATTATTGCCTTTTAGGTTGTGGTATGTAAGCTTCTTAGAGCTGAAACAATGAATCAGATTCATTGTGATTATTAGATTATTGAAATAATCATCAACTAATTTCGTAATCGATTCTGGAGTAAGCAGACTCTAAAGCAGGCCTTTAGCTGAAAGGGGAAAATCTTAGAGCAGCAATTACACCAAAATAAAATATATAAACCTTTTGAATTTAAGATAAAAAAAAAAATGTTTTCATCTTCTTTAAGGAACCTTTTGCTCTCCGATTATTAATCGAAAAAAGAATCGATAGATTTATCGATTTCCAAATAACTCATTAGCTACAGCCCCAAAGCTGCCGCTACATGGAGCTAAAGATGTTTCTGCATGAAANTAGCTACAGCCCCAAAGCTGCCGCTACATGGAGCTAAAGATGTTTCTGCATGAAAAGTTTGTCTGTAAAGATGCACAGGAAAAAAATCGGCATCTGAAAAAGTAATTTTTTTCTTAAAATAATATTTTTCTTGAATTGAGGAGGTAAGTGAGACTATTTGCCAATGAAACAAGAAAATTTACATTCTAAATAAGAAATATTTTATTTGCACATTATCTAATTATCTTATTTTAAGAATAAAAATACCCATTCATCTTATTTACCTGCTCAAATTAATGGTGAGCTAGAGGAGCGGTGATGGGCTCTAAGATTCCTGTTTGATGCCTGTGAGTGGTGCGTCAAACAATTCCTCTTTTCTCAGATTTGTTTAGCACAGATTGATGTCAAGCGCTGATCTGGCGCACAATGACTAAGTTTCCTATTTTTGCAGTCCGGAATCAATTAAGTAGTAAACAGATGTCGTACAATTTGCACACAACAAATTTAGCTAAAATCAAGCTTTTTTGTCACAGTATTTTCAAATCGCAATCTGGCCTTTTCTAGTTGCTTTTGGAGTATTTCTTTCTCTCTGGGTGGTTTTTCAATCCATGGTCCTTACAGCTTTGGCCATCCTTTCTCTAACACCAATATACAAATGTAAGAAAATACTGGATATTCTGTGTTTTAAACAAAGATCAGAAACAATATAACAGTACTTTTTTGTTCTCCTAATATATGGAGAATATAAAATGTAGAGTACCTGTAAGATCTTTAGTAAAATAACTCTTTAAAAAGGTACAAAGTGTCTTTTCCTTTTGTGCAATACTGATGTCTCTGTTTTTAGACATGAATGCAGGAGAAGCTGGATTCAAACTAGCAGAGTTCTTTGGCATTAATATCAAACCTTTTGAATTTCTTCCTGAATAATAACCTCTTGTTTACAGCGGCTGACATTCAGACTGTGTTCTACTTTATAACTAGTTCCCAAGCTTCCTGTTTGAAATGTATTTTTTTTTCCACCATTGTTTTGAAGCACTTGAACTCTCAGACCAGGCTGGCTGTTTCCTGCCCGTCATTGAATTGACAACAAGAGAACAGATAATTTTGTAGTTCACATGAGAATTTAAATGCTCCACTTCTCTGCAGCCTTTATCTAAGCGTTTTGAAGGTCGTGTCACTTTGAGAGTTTCCACGTTGCTATGCCTACTGGGTTGAAATCTTAGCGTGATGATTATTCATGTGTAACTAGTTAAAGAAGATAGCTGGCAGAGCATTTCAACAGGAAACAGAGCACTTAAAAGGGATAAAGCTGTTTGCTTCAATACTTGGAGGGGAGTGGTTTTGATTTGAGTCTTTTCATTGTTGTGTGCCGCCTAATAGAGGACAAAGTTCACGCTTACTCACCAGTATCCGCTAGAGGTAAAAATGCTTCCTTACCAGTGGCATTCTGGACAAACAATCCTATTTTCTCTCTCTCTATATATATATATATAGGTGTTTTTTTTAGATAACTAGAGCAGCCGTATGGCCCCATTAACCCCATGTCATGTCAACAATGTGCAGGTGAGGATCTTTTCTTCCCAGTCTGTTTGGATTTGAACTGTATCACATGAGAAATGACCCAGAAAAGATGCACGCTGATGACCCGGGGCACTTTTTAAACCAGTGGAGACTTCAATTTATCTTTCCTTAAAGAAACCTGTCTTAACGTTGCACTTTATTATTACCTTAGGCGTTTTCACAGTAACGGCCTCCCCTGCTGAAATATGTTTGAATGAAAATGCCACCAGCTCCCTAAAGACGTTGAAACAGCTGCAGTGTTTCTTCTTTTTAAATAACCAAAGAGGCGGCCACTGGTTTCTGCTGTTTCTGTTAGCAGAGGTGAAGGTTTAGTGTCTGTTATGGCTGTGTTCCACCAGCATGTGTCTGGAAAAAACATGTGAACCTCTGTCTCTCTGAAACTTTCACTGTTGTAATATTGAAAGACCCCTTCTAAGGGGCTTTTGCATGTTTCTGAACCCATTTTAAATGTAATTGGATGGACCTGAGCTTGAGGAATCTTAAACCCTTCATTCTGCATACCATACAGCCCGCAGCTCCTCTCTGAGGAGACTTTCTCATATACGGTAGGTCACAGCTGTGTCCCATATTAATTAGTTTTGTTTAATGTTATAATCTTTATGTCGTTGTTAAATGGGTCTAAATCATCCCTGACAGTCATCTGTTAAAATGTGATGGCACTGTAGACGATAGCTTATTTGATTGCTGTGTAAATCTTAGCGTTGCCTACTATATGTGTGTGCGAGTCTGTGTCTGGTGGCTTTGAAAGGGAAAAGGTTATGGAAAGAATTAGTCATGTTGGTGTTTAAGGTTTTAATAGGGCGTATCTCATTTCCTTTGGTTTATCCTGGGTGTTGTTTGTTGTTACTGTGGAGATGAGCAGGATGCTCCCACACACCGCTCAGCTATTTCAACAAGTAACCAATGCACTGTAACAGATCATGCCTATAAACACTGAAGTCTGTTAGAATATGAAAATGAACCGCTGTTAGATTTGTTCGAAACTATCCTGAATTAGAGCTAGTTTTTATAGATGCACAAATCGTTTTTATTTGTCCGTTGCTAAAGCTTTAACATGCTAATAGGAAAATTAAATCGCAGTAGTCATGTTGTAAACCATATGGGGCAGGACTAAAATACCTTTTTTGGAAAATTATAGCAGAAATTAAGAATTTTACATGTAAATGTCAACATTTGCACTGTAACGTAAAGATGCCGACCAAAGTTGATTTCTGGTATATTTACTCTTTAAGAAATTAAGGTTATTCTTACAAGGTGTGTATGACGGAAAGCAGTTGTCGCAATATAGGGTTTAATTATTTTAAACAACTTTATTACCGTTTTCTTTTTTATGTGTTTTAGCATTTCATATCTTTGAATAGCATGATCTGCATGGTTAGAAATACTACTTGTAAACAACCAACTTTCTGTGTGTCCTGTTGCTATACTCTATAGGTAAAAGTTTAAACGCACTGCAGACATATATCATGTTGTAGATTTCTCTACACATTTCTAGTCATTTTTTTTAACATCTGAAGCTTTTCCTCTTAGTCTTTTCTTGTTTAACACATATTGCACAAAAAAAGGGTACTAGCTGGGATGTCACCCCACCAGCTTGAAGTATTTTAATAAACGTCCCTACTTGTCATGGACAGACTGAACGGCTGCCATCCCAGATTGATAATGTAGAATTCAACTCAGTTCTACACATACTGTATATATTTGGCTACTGCCAGGTTAGTCCTGTTCATGAGTGGGAGGAGAATTTAGTGGAAGATTGGTGAACTGATTGGTGTGGGTGCTTTTATTATGCAGACACTGCTATGGTCTATTGTAATGAATAGAGAGAGCTTAGTCAACATGCAAAGATCTTAATTTACTGGTTGGTCTACATTCCCACCATCACCTATGCTCATGAAATCTGGATGGTGACCGAGAAGATCCCAGTTACAAGCGGCTGAAATGAGCTTTCTCTGTAGGGTGGCTGGGCACTGCCTTGGAGATAGGGTGAAGAGTTCGGCAATCTGAGAGGGCCTCGGAGTAGAGCTGCTTCTCATCCACATAAAGAGGATTCTTCATCTTTTTTTGGTTGCACCTGGATGCCTCCCACAGAAGGTGTTCCACATCCCAAAATCTATTTTTTTATTGATTCCCCCCCGCCCTCTTTGGATAAATATTAGAATATGATTAAGGTTTATGGCTTTGCTTGTAGTGCTCATTGACTAAATGATGCTCTTGTTTTTTTATGCATCTGATGATTAGACATTTGACCTCTGATCACTCAATAGAGCAGATCAGGTTGCATTTATCAATTCCTTGAATGGTATATTTCTGAAATTATTAAAAGTTTTATTTTGGATGCCAGTAACTAAGAGCTAGATTTAGCTATTCAGCCACCCTCAAACTGACCTTGCCAAACAAATCAGGTTTGAAATCATCAAATTACTGTAGAGAATATTTTCTCAGCATTGATGGATGAGTTGAAATGATTTAAAGTCCTGCCATGCTCCCCAACAACCCTCAACTAACCCATCATTGCTTCAGAGTTTCATCTAACACCATCATGGATGAAAAAGGGCAGATCGATAGCCTGTCCCTGAGCAGCAAGGCGAACGCTGAGATATGTAGAGACTGCCCTCTGGTTCAGAACTGTGTGCTTTCTTTGGTTTGTCCTTATTTGGTTAAAAAAACGTCTGTTCAGTGGGGAAAAAAAATGTCTCTGCTATTATTATTATTTGCAGTAAACTGCATAAGGTAATGCAATTTTAAAGGAGCTTTTTAAAGAAACTAGAAAGAAATCCCCTGCAATTAACTGTTTAAGCTGCTGCTGCATTAGGAATGCTTTTACCACAGTGCAACAACATAGGACTAAGAATAGTTCCAATGTAAACAAACTTAGCCTGACTAGACTTTGAGTATATTTCTTAAATCTAACGACTCTAAAAGCACAGGAATCTCTAACAGCCATAGATATTAAATAAAATCCTTGTAGCTCTGGCACATAACATCAATTGTATGTGGAATTTGGGGCCTTCAACTAAGTGTTTTCCTGTAGAACAAGATAACAGAACTTGTCCTTTTCTGTTCAAATATTGAAGCATTCTTTCCATGCTTCCCTCCGCTGATGACTTGCAGGTTTAGGAGTGCAGTGGGAAAACTCAATTTATATAACATTTAACCAGAGATTTGTCAGAGTTTTTATGGTAAGGGTTTAATTTGTTGATGTTGCTTTGGATAAACATCTTGCATAGTTGGAGCTTCTTATATACAGGTACATGAACAATATCACTTTAAATAAAGAAACTTGTTGTCTTGCAGGAGACTTTTCTCAGTGTTCCTGTAGGAGCAATAGATGTTTTGCAGGTGTGACTCTATATGAAAGCATTTGACTGTTTGCACTTTTCCCTCAGGGGCCTTAAAGAGAGGATTCCAGGAACCCTGTCATGTTCAAGGCAGTGCTGAAGAAGAATAGAGATGGAGGCAAAGGGAGCAAGAAGGATTCAGGTATGTTCATGTCTGTATTTGATGTCATTATTTTTGAAGTTTATAAATGGATATCCAAGAAAAAGATCAAATAAAACTAAAGCATGACAGTAACCAAACAAACCAAACTGAATAGCAGATTAATTATAATAACATGAAATAATGTTTAACTTCAGGATTTATCTTAATCTTCCAAAAAACAAAACAAAAACAACCTACACTCTAAATATATCTGTTATAGCATTTCACCCATTGGTCACTGTTCTATAATGATATTTGGCTTATAGTGCAGATTAAGGTCTTTGAATTCTCATGTTTTCATTTTTTTTTTTTCAATTTTACTGGTAAATAAAATTTTCAGTTAAGTGAAGGATAATTCAACATGATCGCTTCCTAAAATGTAATGACATAAAATTTCAATTGTCAAGTAAACTTTAGTCTTGAAAACACACCATACAGTTCTGTAACTAGTCTGTAACTAGTTTAAGGTTAGCTATGGAAGGGTCCAGAAAATCTTAGCTCAGTTTTACTCTTTTGCTGTTGGAATATGCAGGACTTAAGGCTGGTTTATACTCAGAAACAAATGTCATCTGTGTGTGTGTCGCAGTGAAAGCAAATATGCCCCGCCCCTTCAGCAGACACTCTGCTGCACCGCTCCAAAATTGAAGGTGACCGCAGACAGTGCCGCAGACAGGAGGCCTCTGATTGGTCAAATCTACATCCGCTCTACACTATGCGTATCTCCTGTTTGGTACCTTACCGCCCTTGTTTTGTTTGTAGGACTAGCTAGAAGAGCGAGGTACGCAGAAACGCCGAGACCCTTTTCCCACCTGAATCCCCGATCTTTTTCACCATCGTGTCCCTCCATTGTCGCACAAACTTGTCTCCGCTTCCTCACCGCCTCGGCTGTATCTAGACCCACAGCTAGGTCGTGATTGTCCCACTTGCGTTGTGGCGTGGCATATTATAGCGCAAACCACGCCTCAATATTTGGCATAAATCAAAAATATCTGCAATAAGCTCACTGCGACACACTGCGGGAGATTAACCAGCCCTTCGGAGATGTGTGCAGCCTATCAGGGCTAAAGATCTATGAAAATAAACGGAGGCTGACCTGTGTGTAATTGAGTTTTTAATGATCACTTCCTCTAATAATAAAATTTTAAAATAATAGCTAAACGTCTCTGATTCAAATATGAATTATTTTTGAAGGGATTATGATTTCTGATGCAGTTCTTAGGGATGAGACTAAACTAAAGGCTGTATCAGTAGGTCATATTTTTACCCCTGCTGTAACTTGGCCTTTAACTACTGCACTTTGATCTCAAATAAATCTTAAAATAAAAGACCTTAGGTTTTATAGAAGTTAGAAAGAGTCTGGGGAAAAATAGTGTGATTAAACATGACATGCTCACATGTAACATGACATCAGCTCCACACTCCTGCAGCCATCATTAAGCTTCTTGCTTTAGGAAGAGTTAAATACGAATACGTTCTCCCTTTTAGCTGTAAATTTGTGTAGAGGTACACTCTTATTATGTCATAACAGATGGTTTCTTTTGGAAATTCATAAGCTAGTCTTCCTTTGTCACAAACAATCCATCACCATTAGCCCTAGATATTGGAGACTAGTCTCTTGCACATGTAATTAGCCTCTTCCATGATCTGTCTTGGCACGGCTTGGGTGACGGTTTGTGTTTCTTCTGCATCTACTAGCCCCGACCTGCTCCTTCACCTTGATGGTGGTTTCCAAAACCTGATTCAGCAGTTCTGGTGTAGATGCATGCCTCATCGCTCTGTCGTCTTTGTTACTTTTGTTTAACTTAGTCAGGATTAAAATTACAGGGGAAAGAGTCTGAGTCGATTCACGGTTTCCACCACACCAACTCCACTGCATCTTAGAAAACTACGGTACTAAAAAAGGAAAAAAGATTAATAAAGGCCTAGATGCGTAGCTTTTCATTAGGCTGTTTGAAAGTTGTCTTGTATATACTTGTACCACTGCTTCCCTGTTATCTCTCCACACAAACACATCTCTACATTAATTCAAAGGGGAATGTGTGCATGTGAAATCTGGGAGGCTCCAGTGTTTTATGGTGGGACACAGCTCCTTTTATTCACAGTGTCACTTTTCCCAGTTGGCCCCCATCTATCAAGCCAAAGCAGCTCCTTGTCTTTTTCACATGCCAAGACAATAAAATCTGGTCACACCTCTGCTGTTCGGGGCACTTCAGGCAGACGATAGGTCACAGAGTTTTAGTTCTGAGGAGCGGCCATCATGCCCTACTGTTGTTCCCCCACGGAGCAGCCATTTCTTTTCTTTTAACTCTAGTTATAGTTTTAAGTTGAGGGAACTTTTGCATGTTTTCATTTTTTTCTCCATCATCCTTAAACCCTTTCTGTATGTTCCTGTTATAACTGAATATATTTATACAGAAACTGTAATGATAATCCAAGTTTAGTGATGAATCTCTTAGGGATTTTTTTAGACAATGTCTTAACACCAATACTGTAATGTTTTCTCCCTCCAGAACCAATTTTATTTCCCTATGAGAGCAGCAAATAGCAAAATACAGTTTTCCACTTTCTATATAAACTCAAAATGTAATTGTGTCAGCATTAAAAGTCTTTATATAAAAATAGACATTAGTTTCTTAACATGCCTGTGCAAATTGTCAGTCATCCGGCCTAAGGCAACCACAAAAACAGGCTTGATTTGGAGGCAACCAAGCTTTCTGAGGATGGGCCTCCAGGTTATGGCTGCAACTAATGATTATTTAGCTAATCATTAGCTAAATGATTAGCTATTGTTATTTCAATAATCGATTATTCACAATTAATCCGATTAATTGTTTCAGCCCTACTCCAGGTGGTTGAAAATAAGTAGCTCCAAGAACAGGTTGATCTACTGGAAGCCACCAAATTTGACAAATAATCCTGCATAGATGTTTTTCAGAAAAGGTACTAAAGTCCGTTTGCCTCTGATCTAAGCCTGATTCATGATTAGTTTCTAAAAAAACAGCCCAATAAAAATGTTGAACTTTCTAGGTATTGGTCAAAAGTACCAGTACATATAAAAGTTAAAAAAAGTTGATAATATAATTTACAGCCTTACAGATGATGGCTCACTTATGTCCTTTTTTTTTTTTTTTTTGCACTGTATAAAAGGTTACGGGCCCCATTTTCTTCATATTTTCATTTATATTTATATTTTTAGTGAAGAACAATCAATAGGGCTGGGTATTTTCACCAAAGTCGTGAATCGATTCGATTTTGATTCATACAGTTTTAAATCGATTAATTTCGATTCAATCTGTTTCTATGTTAATGAAAGTGGTTCAACTGTGTACTCATGTATTTTATTTTTTTCCCGTCACATTATAAGTGCAAACTTGTAAATCGGACAGTTTAAACTTGAGATGTGAACAAAACTGTCTCAAAAGTGCAAACTTGTTTATGAAAAGTTAAAAAGTGAAGCCTCACTTGAGCAAACAGAAGTGACACAGCGGGGACACAGCAGACATGCATGAGCTGCATTATCTCCACTGTACAAACCATATGTGCAGCGTTGTCTGTAACAACTACAAGGTGTTTTCTGGTCAGCCCCCATTTGTTAATGTCTTCAGTCAACCTATTTGCTATATATGCAGCTGTCTGGCTTGAAGTCATCTTGAGAGCATCTTTCCTGCTCATTTGAATGTGGACGTCATGAGTGTCACTATAAAATGAATCGATCTAATTTCCTAGACATCGATTTTGCAAAAATGTAAAGGAATCGATTCAAAATCGATTAAAGCGATTTTTTTCCCCCCAGCCCTAACAATCAATAATCAAAGTTAATTTCCCCTAAATTGACTTGCGTCGATTGATGGAGAGTGCAGACCTCTCACAGCAGGGAACTGTTCAGTGAGTATAAATAGGATGTCAGCATTTCTGTATTATTAAGTTTTTGAACAAAGGCATCTGACAGTTTTATGACCACATCATACCGATATGAAGAACGCTAGTTTCAACTGAGCATAGCAATTAATTGTGGAGAACTAAGTGCTAATGCAGGAGAGAAACTCTCTTTGTCTGCTTCTCTGCATTCATACCAATAATAACCTGATTGGCTGAGTTGTAACCTGATAAAAACTATCATTGCTCTCTGCAGAAAGACTGAATATTTATGATTATTTCAATCGGCTCCACAAAAGAATCTGGTTACAGAGTTCAACCTTGATTTGTTAAATGATGCACGTTTCCAAAAATATAGCTCCCCCTCACCACCTACCCATTTAGTGAAAATGTTTTTTTATTTGTCAGGATGGTTTCTTTAAGTCGGGCAAAACTTTGGTCAAATCCTCTGAGCGGTATCCTGCACAGTGGAACTAAATGGGAGGAAAGACTTTGATAATGCTATAATTGCAAGATACCTCAGCAGATGTTGCTTATGACTTTGTGGCTATGGACTAAAAGCAACTTAAATATGGTCAAGGAAACTTGGTCCTCATGCCAGATACCACTACAGTCATTAGCTCTCCTTTGGGATCCTTCCATTGCCAAGCCCACAAAAACACAAAGTTTGCTAATTCAGTCTCTCCATCTTCTGCTCCTCCTAGATCTTTCTTCCCTTTTAGCTTCTTTTGGAAGTTTTTATGCTGCCTGGAGTTTGTGTTCATATTCAGTTTTTCATATCTGTTCTTTTATGGTGCTACTTTAAAATAACAAGCCATGTTTGTCTTTTACTGTACTACAGTGCAGGCAATGTGAGTTTGCTGCAATATTCAATTTAAAAGAAGGCCCATCTTTATGCTACATACCAGTTTGTACTGACTAGTTTTACCCTGGGACAACAAACTTTTCTAAAGTCAGATTTTTATATGTAGATAATGCGTACATTCTTGAAGAAGCGGTTATTTAAATCTAAATCATTTTCAGAACTTTAAACATTTTTGCAGCTATTATTTTCAGTAGCAATTCACCGATAATTCATATCAAAATATCACTCTCTCTATCTAGCCAGCTACGATTTTTATCGAATATTATCCGTAACTTTATTGTTTTTTTGTTTTTTGTTTTTTTGTGGCTAATATCTTTCCAACAGAGAATTAAAAATTCCGGATAAAAGTGACAGGCAGCCTCCTGCAATTTCTATACAATACCTTTCTATCCATTCTGTTGCCAGAAATCTTTCCAAATGATGAAAGCTGTCTGCAATTGAGGCAGAATGCATTGTAGCCATCATGCACAGCAACAGGTGGGTGAGGGTCAGCTCTTAATTATATCACAATCAAAGCATGCAAAACAAACAAACAAACAAGCAAACACAACCCAAACCTTTTTTTTTGTATTTTATGATAATAGGTCTTTTCATGAAACAATTTAGGAAGTAACATTTAAAGCCCTTGTATTGCTTGGGGAAAAGCCTGGCTCATGCATACTTTAAACCCCTTATTATAAGGTAAGATAGTAAAGAAGTACTTTTTACATACCTAAGTTCAATAAATTCAGCAATATGGGACACTAGCATAGTTGTTTGTCCCCAGTGCAACATCAACCAACTGTTTTTAATGCACAGTGTCATAGCACATTTCCTTTGTTGGTCATGATCATAAGTGATTCTTAAATAAAGGCAGTTTTTAAAAATTTTAAATGTTGATTTGTTTTGAAAAACAAAACCATAAGCTCCACTTCTGTGCAAAACAGAACATATATTTTCCCAAAAAATTAGCAATAAAGGTAGAGGCTTTCTGTAATGCAAGCTTCTTCACAGCCAGAATAATGATCTAAAAAAAAAGGCACCAGACTCAACAAATCTGATAATGCATCGTTACATTTCCACCATAGTCAATTATTGTTTTTTATGGATGTATTTACACATCCATATTTAATAATCCCTCCAACAAAGGGACCTGGGAGACCCGCTTCTTCCCCTTTAAATAAGTCATTCGTTCTTAAAAGCCTGGTTTTCTTGTGTTAAGTGTCTGGCATTAAACCATTGCTGTTGCTCTGGGAGTATCTTTAATAGCCCCCTCAGGTGACCAAGAGAAATGCCATTTTTGACCCTGCTTTGATTGCTTGCCAGTGTTACAGTGTAGGGCAGGTAATGCCTCAGGAGGCTAGACTTCTCACTCAATGAGAGTGGCAGCCCGAAGCAGCTGCCCAGACATTTCTGTCTGACGCAGCGTTAATCACACAGACATACTCTGTCCTGGTGTCACTGAGGCCGACAGCAGTTCCGAATGTTTATTTCTATATCTCTCAACAGATAGAGAAAATGTTTGCACTTTCCAACCTTAATGTATGTTGGTCGGTTGCCTCAGGTTGTTTAACAGTAGCGAAACAGGAGCTACATACACACCTGCAGTAACGGCACACATTCCTCAAAATAGACCTGAAACCAATCATTTAAGGATCACACTTTCATTACTGAGACTAAGGGTAGATGCTAGGATACCAAACCCATAACGTGATAATATCTGTGTGCTCTAGAACTCACCTTACGGCTTAGCCAAAACCCAATCTGTAATGAGAAACAACCCAAACCGCAACAAGAATTTGTTAATGGTTCGGTGAAATATTTCAAGATTTAAATGTCATTTTTCTTGAAGGAAACCAGGGTTGTTCCAGAGAGATTGGATGGAAAAAATGAAGGGAATGTTGATGATGCACAGGATCTGTGTACGAAGTGATAGCCTGACTGAGAAAGCCCTTAGTACTCTGTTGCCTCAGCTGTGGCCGGTAATGGTACATGCTGTCTCTGCAGTTTCCACAAGCTCCTTGGTTGTTTTGACACAAAACAGTGATTTGTTGCTAAAGGTCAGTCCACAGCAAATTGGTTACAACGTTGTCTTTGTGTTTTTCCATTGGTTCTTCAAATTTCTAATGCCAGAGGTGTTGCTAAAGCTGATAACTCTCAGGCTGTGGTTTGTGGTTCCGAATTTATTGAACCTCTTTCAGATTCAAATATTTTATGCTGATCCCCGTTTAGCTTTTTTTCTGCTGTCTGTTAGGCTCAGTAGAACAGCTGACATTGCAGACATTCCTACACTGTTTTCTGCTTTCTCTCCCCTTCATCTGCAACAACAAGAGAGAAGTTTTCTCCCACCGGTGTGGTGGTAAAAGGTGGCTGAGTAGTGATTTCTCAAAACCAAAGAATATTTCAGATAAACCCTGCTTGATGTAGATAATCATGTCCAGGAGGGTTTATTCTAAGGATTTCATTCTTTTTTTTAATGTTTAAAGTGTTCAGTAAAATTTCGACAATTATGGTTAAGGAATAATTCCCAAACATTTAGATGTGATCCCTCCCAGTTGAACAACAGCCTTTGAATTCCCTGTAACAAATTCCTCAAACAGAAACTCATATTCTCACGTCGCATCATATTGCCAAAACAATCCAAATCAAAATGCCAGATATAAAACTGTTTTATAACACCTGTTTCTCATAGAGGAAAGAGTATACATATCAATATTGCTCATGTTCGTGGTTATTTAGTGAACATTTCTTTTAATCCTACAGCTTTTTGTTGCAAATTTTTGATTTAAAAACTGATTTAAGCAATATTCATGAATTAGGAGATCAAATTTAAAGTTGCATTACATAAAGAAATTTGAAACTCCTTTACAATAAGATATCATTTTACAAATGTTTTATTTCAATGTAATGAATCAGGTTTATTTTACGTGGGAATATATAAGACGGAAAAAAAAAAACTCCTCTGGAGTACAGTTTGTCTTGTAATTAAAGTTACAAAGAAGTAAGGCCTGGGCAGGTATTTTACTCACTTATATATGAACACCATCCGTCATTTTCTAAACAGTGGACCAGGAGCCAATTTACTCCTTGAGTTTGTGAGACAGCAGCAGTTCAGACTTGCACTATGCTGAAAATGATACATCCATGTTACCATGTCCTCCTTAGTAAGAGGTTCGTTAGGGGTGGGGTGGGTGGTTAAGGAAAAGCACCAGTGGGCTTTGTTCAGATGTTATACACCTGGCTTTCCTTGTATTAAAGGTGACTGATGCATGTATGAAGAAGGCATTACATGTTAGCCTAGAGTTTAGTGGCTTTTTTTTGTGGCTTATCGCTTAATATATACTTTTGTATAACTACAAAACCGGAAGCACACGCTGCAATTTTAAATCTAAAAGTTATAGTAAGTGAAGATGTATTTAAATGAGGACATATTTTCCATGCATATTACCATTTGCATAACTATACACACAGACTAGTGAGTGGTGAGAACTGCCATGGTGCATTAATAATATCAATTAGTTGAAGAAAATGTTTAGTTCAACCAGGACTGTGGTCTCCTATGTCAACAGTCAATGATTTGTTTCCTGAATGGTGCCGAGAGTAAAGACAAGGGTCAGTCCCAGGCCTTTGCAGAGCCGAATGACTGGAGAATTCAGGTGCGTTGGAGAATGGATGCTGCTAAATTTTCAAGGATAGTTGCTCTCCAGGTCTGACACAATTCATGCAGCTCTGTGGCTTTAGTAGGCTTTTACTATTAAACTAAATGTTTAAGTCTAGATAGTCTTTAAATAAACTGTTAATAAACCTCAACATCTGGAGTTCTGATTAAATTTTTCTCCCTTTTTTTTAATTCAGATATAATCCTGTATTAACAGTTGCTCAGTGGGTTTTTTGTCCCCTGCTTGCTTTTGGTTACCAGTCATGTTTGTATAGATTTT
Organism: Cyprinodon variegatus; assembly: GCF_000732505.1. NCBI lineage: Eukaryota > Metazoa > Chordata > Actinopteri > Cyprinodontiformes > Cyprinodontidae > Cyprinodon > Cyprinodon variegatus. Next base: position 145,125 of record NW_015151816.1, on the reverse strand, counting down.
CATGTCCAGACAGTTATGGCAGGACTTATAAAAGTAGAGAAAGAATGCACCTGATTTACAAAGAAGACCATTCAGCACACAGACCTACATGGCTATCAAAGCACTGTGCAGCCAGCAGGCAACGATTAGCAGGGCGTAGCTCAAAACCACATCTTTAGCTTGCACACATTCATGTATACACACACACGCACACACACACACACATGCAAACACACCCACTCACCCGCAAACCTCAGGTGTATCCACATTAGACACGCCCCGTGTTTCCTACTAAAAAAGCAAAAATAAGGGCTCTTGGAGAGAGCAGTGAAGCTGGTTGGGCAGTCTGGTTCCTTTTCTGAGTCTGATACAGCATAGTTTTGCCAAAACATAATACACATCACATGATTTGAGAGGTCTCAGAATATGAAGCTAATAATGTTCTTATCACGTTGCAATCCTAAACCAAACACTTACACACCTCTGTTGAAACACTTTGTCCAAAAGCTATGAAGAGATTTTTTATTTTCTATTTCTTGATTGAAAATTGAAACTTAAATACAGCTAGGGAATTATTTGGAATGAAATTAGACTACCGGTAGTTTGCTATATTCCTCATGAGCTACATGACAGTTTCTGATTTCCCATTATAACGACTGAATGGGGGAGGTTGCATAAAAGTACAAGCATGAGGGAGACCTAATGCTATGAAAAAAGGTTTTTGTCTGGTTTCTGTCTGACTAGGCCAACATGACATAAAGAACATGACTCATCAGCTGTTTCTGGTGAAACAGCTCAAAGACCTCCAGACCTGTGTCATATTTCATTAGGCATGTTTTAAAGTTTCTATACTCCAGTTAACCAATTATCAGTTATTGAATTAGTTGATAATTATTTCAATAATCAATTAATTATGATTCATTGTTTCAGCCCTACTTTGCAATCAAGACTTAAAACGTCATCAAGACTTTATATATTTAGCCCTGTTTCCTTTACTTAGATTTGATGAATAATCAAATGTGTTCTTATTTGTATTTTCTTTGATCTAAGCCATTCTATTGCAGCCCTGGCTACATGTTTAATGTCTTCTTTAAGATGAATCTTTGTCCGAGTCAGTGTCAGACTGGCCTTTATTTAGATGCATGCATCTCAAAGCATGTCTGCCCAACTTTCCTATCCCTGCAAAAGTAAAGCATCCCGCAGCATAATACTGCTTCTACTATATCTTAAAGTAGAAATAAACAGTTTTGATCTCTTTGACTATAGCTCCCTATTGCATGGCTTGTTGCAAAATTTAAATAATTCTCATGGGTAGTTCTAAACAATAAATAACTTGTTGTTATTCCAAGAAGACAAAATGTATTGTCTGCAGGCATCATGGTTAATCTGTCAATCGGTGGTCTAAAGTCAGGTTCTCTTACTAGAACCTCAGACTTCTGCAGCTCTTACAGGGCCACCATTGGTATATTGGCTGCTTCTCTGATTAAGGCATTCCTTGGCTATTGTCACTACCATTTTAATATTTTTCTTTGTTATTTGGGAGATTATTTCAAGAGATGTATGGTATTAGTAAATTTTACAATAACTGTAATTTACAATATGTGCCTATACTCTTATTACTCTTTTACACTATTTAAAACTCACCTTTATCACCTTTATGATCTGCTGTTTTGAGTCACTTTCCAATTGGGTAAATATTACAAGTTAATAGTACTTGGAATAGAGGTAGACCGATGCATCTGCTTACTGATTGTTTTTGGCTGATATTAGCGGTTTTGTCTCTTACTGGCATTGGCCAATGCATGCATGCATTCACCTATTTATTAGTGTTTGCAGGAACCATGCTTTACAGTCACATGCAGTGCATTGATTGCCACTTTCTCCATTTACTATCTAGTTTAGGTTTTCTTTTTCTGATTTAACATTTTTTATATGAATAGAGTTGTGTAGCATTTTTAATAGTTGTGCCATTTTTATAATGTAAATGGCGAATTAACAAGTAATATCTCCAAGAATTTGGAAAAAAAAAAAGTTGGCAACACATATTGAGAATTAACTATCAATGTTCTTCATCGGTCTAAAGAAAAATCTGCATTGGTATTGCAAATTATCTGTTGTCTAAATTAGTCGAGACTCATTTCAATAATCAATTAATCAATATTAATCTAATCATTTGTTTAAACCGTATGATGAGGATTGATTATTTATATAGAAACACCTACCGGTAGTTGTGTGTAGATATTGTAGGGAAAAACACACCCCTGTGGTATTTTGTAATTGTGACTGTTTTTGATCACCTGTGACATTAGAGGATTTGGCCCATCAATGAATAATAAGCCAAACATTTACATGAAGACTGGATAAAAGCAGTGAGTGAGCTCATCTGTTACATGACAACAATAAATGCCTCTCACGCATTACAAACCGCCTCAGATTTCAAAGAGATGGAAAACTATTTTATCACTTAACATGCCAGGGTGTTTAAGAGGATCTTTTGAAATGGTTATGGTGGCTGTAACAACAGTTCATTGGCCGGGGAAGTCAGCAGGCACAGATTTTTCTAATTAAAGCATGACCTACACGGGCTGACACATTCCTTCTGTCTGTTTTTTCTTCTCTAATGAGCTTTCATACCTTCAACAGTCTGTGTCATCTAAATCAACACTTTTGTTATTTAGAGGAGATGGTCATCCTCCTGGTAGCTGTTCATTCCTTAGTTTTGGATGTTTTACTAGTAACTAGCTGTTCTGTACCTCTTATCTTTTATTACTATGCAGACACTGTTCGGTGCTGTCATACTGTCAGGCGCTCTGATAAATACATAGGTGAGGTTGTCTGTTAAAACTTAATGTTTTTCTTTCTTACTTTCCTTCTTCCTCCCACTTGCTGTTTTTAGAAAAAGTTTTGTTCCTAGCACTTACTGTTTTTGCAGTGTCTTACTTAAGGTTGAACTAGTGACCCCAGCTCTTTTGTGCTTGCCCTCAAAAGAGCTGGGACTGGTGCTCAGTGCTCACATTGGATAGATTGTTCCATTTTCTCATTTGCATCTTTTATTTTAGGTAGGCGATTTTTAAGGGGTGATGGTAGCTGCTGTTTTCGTGGGGGCACTTCATTTTACACACACAGCCTCAGATTGGTTTTAAGAATTTCTTTCCTTTTAATAAAATTATGATTTAAATGTTTTTTTTTTAACTCTTCGGGTTACTTTCGCCTGGCACTATATATTTTGTATGATGAGCTGAAACCTTGAAAGTGGCAATAAGGTGAAAACAGGAAATCATTCTGATGTCAAATGCATTTTCACAGTTTTGTAAAATAATAGCATATAAATAAATGTTTAATGTTCAGTGTCACTTATCTGATAAGGCACAATTACCGGATACTATTTGGGCAAAATACCATTGATTCAATTCATCAGAATGACTCCAAAGCTGAAAGATTTCTAATGTTTGTTTTTGACAAAATGATTTTTTGGAGGGTTGGGTGGTTAACCTTTGCACTACATTGCTGTCAGTTTAACGTTACTGACCAGGCTGGTTTTTAGAGGTTACTGGTATTCTCATGACCTCACCTGGACTCAAAAGCAGCTCTGCCTAATGGTCTGTGCTAATGGCCATCCCAAATCTATCATTAAACTAAATCTCCTAGGCAACCTAAGACCACAGACCACGTTTAACTTCTGTCTACCGATTGGTCTCACATTATTCTCCCTGTTGATGCATAATGTAGAAATATCCAGATGGGCAAAAAATATCCTGTAGGATCCAGTATTGACCTAAAAATGTCATTGGCATTAACATGATTGATTTGGAAAGGGCCCATGGATCCACATCCTTGTCCTCAAGAATAAACAGTGGTTTCTATGACTTGTAGAGGACAATGTTGTCCTTAACCCAGTTTAAAAACCATGTGGGATTTTAATGGTTGTGCTGTAAAGGAAATGTAAACATGTTTCTATTTCATTTTTGACTGAAGTAATGAAATCCTTATGTTGCCTAACCATTTTTGTCAATACAAAAGACGCATATAAACTATTTCATGGAATAATAGATATGAAAAAAGATGGACCCTTAATGATATGGTACCACTACAATAGGTTTTTTCTATAAATTTAAGATATCTGTATAAAGGTTGTGCAATCAAGTGTATTTTCTGTATTGTACTTTTCCTCATCATGTTTCTATCACCCCAACCTTTAGCCACTGGGCCTGGGGTATAACAATTAATTATTAATGAATGACTGTTGGTCTCAGCACAGAATAGTTTGACCCGCCAAGGAATACCTGTATAAATAAAAATGCCAAACTATCAGTAAGAGTTTGTTACTTGCCTAAAGGAATTTAAAAGCCTTAATATCAGGCTTGTGTCTCAAGCATTGGTGCATTAGTCAGTTTAACATAATGAGAACAGTAATGTTTCACTCAGTATGGTGGAGCTCACCTAAGCTGACACCAATGAACTGTAGTGCTACTGAAAGTACTGCTGAAATATTATGAACTGTAACTTTTCTTCTGTATGAGCATGCTGGACGGTAGTTGCAAATCCGCAATGGTCCACTTTGCTAACGTTCTTCATATGTTGCTGCTATATGTTCACAAATACTTCAGTTTGCGTACTTGTGCTTTATTAGTGCCTTTCACAGATTCCATAAACAAGCTGACTGTTGGACAGGTGCTCCCATTCACAAGTAATGATACTGTCTTATACCAAACGACTATGTGCATTGTTACCCATACCTTTTTGTGAAATTGCGACTGTAACATTTCCAAAATACTACCAATACTTCTAAATCTGTTTGCATCGTTAGCATCTTGTGGAGTTTTTGTGTATAAAAAAAAAACTTTAAGGAGTCATGTTACTTTTTCCATAGCTTGGATCAGTTAACAGTGCTGAGCTCTGTTCCTTAACAACGTTTACACACCAGGCTTGCACGGTTCCTCGCCTCCTAGTGAAAAACTATGGTACTACTGCTTTCTAAAGATAAACAAGCAAATCAACATACCCGGGCCTGTAGCATTTAGGAAGTTTACAGAGAGTCGTGTGAAGAAGGCAGACTTTGGAGAATTTACTTTACTGAGTCGGCTTTTGGGAAGTAGATACGACAAACGATAGTCTAATCAGGGCTTACAGACACAATGACAGACGTTGAGTTTCATCACACTGCTAAACAGAATCATCACTGGACATCATGTGGCAAGGTAGGGAAGCTAGTATTTTAATGAATGTCTGAAATTTCATGATTACAGAGGCTGGCTGTAAGGAAATGATGCAATCTGCTTATACACTCTTTGCTATCTGAGAACCGTGCCAGAACTGAACCGCGCCGAGCCCTACTGATGAACTAGTACCATGTTAGCGCGGTTCGGTTGTGTCTGCCGCGGTCCGTTCAGTTCTGCATACTATTTACACTCAACAATTATCTTGGTTACCGTGCTCGGACTGATCTTGGCACGGTTTCGAACGGGTAGTGTAAATGGGGCAATAGAATCTTAAGGTAAAGAGTTTGTGCACAATGCAGACAAAATGGCTTGTAGAGTGTCTTTCTAAAGTATTACGTCTTCTTGTACTTTTTATTGAATGAAATTAAATGCATTTTGTTGGTGTTTCATGTAATGCAAAATAATGTAGCATTATGAACTGGATAAGAAAAGTATACATAAATCTGATAAGTGTTGTATGGTGATGTTTTGGAGCATCTCACCCTTTTTTTTAAACCATGTGGTAGCAGATTAAAATGAGCTGAATATGTGACACATGAGGAGTGCTGAATTCAGTCTATTCCTGAGGAAAAACCTGTGTGCAGGCACAATCTAGGTCTGTTAGTGTTCGCCATTATAGCACATCTAGTACTGGCTTAATAAGACTGTCCTGAGATAGGACATGTAGGTTGTGGTCAATTTTTAGTGTCATCCTCATTGCCACAAGGCTGTAATTAAAATCCGTTTCACTTGACATTTCTGCTATCAAGTAGCATACAGACATTTTCATCTGTCAGTCTCTTTTATTAGCCTTGGTGTGTCTCTACTGTCAGAAATCGTCAGATAAAACACGGCTAAGTAAGTCTCAGGCACATATTTTTTTTCCTATATGTGCTTAAATTGCCAATTTATGAAGAGGAATGGGAAATGTCATCCTGCCAGGCCAGTGCTACCCTTCACTTCCTCCCCCTCTTCTACTTCTTATCCCCAAGAAACACACATACCCTTCCCTGCTAGTCTTTTCCCTCAGGGCCAACAAGGACAGCATTCCAGTGCTCAGGCAGGGAGGAAAAAACATGAACACAATCTCAATGCTTTTAGATTCAAGATGCTGTGAAGTCTTTTAAAACCTCTGTAAAGAAATCCAAATAAAGTTGGAATACAATGAAGTTGTTTTTCTTCCCAAGGATAGTGGAGGCCTTGGTTCTGCTGAGGTAAAACTAAAGACATTGTCAAGGTGGTTTCCTTCCTTTGAGGACTGCCAGCTGAAATGAGTTATCCTCTAATTGCCTGTGGGAATATGTTGGAACAAAAATTTTTGCTGTGAAATTCAGGTTCCATGCCTTAAAGTGCCCAATAATCTGACATGATATTAAAAAAGTCTTGAATGAAAGAAAAGGTTGTTAGAAAGAGATTTGTTATGGATTGCTTTAATTGCCCATGAAATTAATTTGTACTGAAATACAGGAGAAAGAAGTGCAAACAAAATGCTGTCACTAAAGTTAGGTACGGTCATGTCACTGTTTATTACTAATATGCTTTAATGGGCTTTTTTTTTTTTAGCAAAGCTCAAATATAGTAACCTTGTGCTACAAGCTGGATTATTACGAGATCTAATTTTCAGTCTCTCAACAAATCCATCTTGAAAGACTCCCGCTAATACTTTCATCTCTTAACAACCAGTGGGTTGGACCAATGACATGCCAGCAGTGTTTTTTGGGGCGGGACATGTAGGAATGATGACAGTAATACGGGCCTTGCCGGGGCATTACAAACATGGCTGCGCTACCTCTCTATACTAACCTTGCGCTGCAAGCCTTTTATGCATAGGTATGTCTTGCAAATTCCACAAAAATCACTGCACGATGAAATGCTGACTTCTCCATAAACATCCAACAATTGTCTATATTTCTGTAAACACGTCCCACCTGTCATTCCTTGTAGACGATTCGCTGCTACGATTAGTTGAAAGTGTATTATGGAAGGTGGGTACTAGCTGGCACGTCACCCCATTAGCTTGAAGTATTTTACTAAATGTCCCTCCTTTTCATGGACAGACTGAACGGCAGCCATCCCAAATTGATAACGTAGAACTCAACTCAGTTATACACATATCAATCAGGCTAATGCAAGGTTAGAAATACAGGCCTACAGTATTCTAAGAGTTTAATTTTTTTATTTTTTTTTAACTGCTTGAGTTAACCCTCACTAGAAAATAACATTTCTCCAGCGTGTTCCTATAGTATTTCTAATTTCAAAGAATCATAGAAGGTATAGACTTCATATTAACCTTTATTCTTGTCCTTGATCATGAGAGATGGCTCAAACTGTGAACCCTCCCCCCACTCTGTATCCTTTGTTGTCTGTGTCTCTCTCCTCTCTGTGGGTCACTGTGGGTTAACCATGACAGCTTTTGTGAGACTGTCTCCCTGGTCTCGGAAGTACATAGAGACTCCTCTTTGGCACTCAGTCTAGCGAAAGAATTTTAATCTTTGGTGAATTGTCTGTTAGTCATCAGGCTTTGTGTTTTGATTGAAAGAATATGCATTAATTATAGTCTCCTTTGTGTCTTTTGGCCATAAGATGAACTAGATGTAAGCAGATCGGTTTGTGCTTGCTTGTGTACAGTAAACGAGAAGGGAGATCATCAGGAATGGTATCATGACGCTTTCTCTAAAGATTTTACCTGCATTGTTATCCATTTCACACAACATAAAAGCTGGAAGGAATGCATTGCATATTTTTGAGCCTGTATTCTTGAGGGGGGGCTTTCCTTTCCTTTAGGAGTGACGGGCCACATTCCACAGCACAGCTTTACACAAGCTGCTGAGGACATTGTCCAGGATTTATTCATTAAAGAAGGCTTATTGCTGGTCAACACAACGTGAAATTGAAGCATCTGTGTTTTGATTTTTGTTTTAGCTTTTCAAACCTACTTTAACTACACTTAAGGGCAATTTGACTTATTTTGTTATGGTAAGTTTTGTCTTTAAATGTATACTTCGACTGTTGCTTATGTAAAATATGATGTAGCCCAATGCAGTGTCTTGAAAATGTTGTCAGCTTGAACTTTATCCCTTTTATTTTTTTTTTCACGCATTATTTGACCAAAAGTTTTAAACTATGTGTTTGATGCTATATAACATGTACAAACCAGGTTAACAGAGTTACACCCCATCTTTGTAATCTGAATATAAAGCAAGCTTTCATAGGCTATTGTGCAACATTAGGTTTGGTTTGGCTATGAATTAATATCAAGTGTCCTAAAAAATAATTAAAAAAGTTAATAACTTCAATCAAAATTACCCATTTGGGACACCATCTAATAGTTCACCACCTCTCAGTCTCGTCCCTTATTGATTTATGAATACCTGCCTAATGAGCTGTGGTGATAAAGCAAAAGAAGTGGATTTTCACACTAGCATTTTAGAGCAAATCTCACGCATATACAGGATAAACATTAACCTGTCTGCCATAATAACGTATTGACAAAAACGGTTCAGCTTCCAGTTAAAACACATTACTCATTAAATTTTGCTTGTAACATCCAACTAAATGCAATGTAAACAACAAAAGATGGACAAATAACAAGCTACAGGAAAATAAAAGAAACATTAAAAACTACAAATAAATCTGAAACTAATGACTCAGAAACAGATGCACTGATGACACAGTTAATTTTTTTTACTATAGTTGCTTATGAGGGATTGGTAATTAGGCCACATTATCTTTGAAAGCTTAAAAAGAACAAATCACTGTTGCTAGGAGTTGAAAAAAATCAGTTCTCAATGCAAACCAGAGGGGAACATAAATTATGATAATAAAATATGCCTTTAAATACAAATTGCTGACTTAGAAATCAACATTTTCCTGGCAACTTATCCTTAAACATTGCAGCTTTACTTACAGCAAAATGTGTTTCTACTCAGTAAGGCTAAATATGAGAATGTTTATTTATAAAGCAATGTTTAAACCATGTATCATCTACCTTCCACTTCACAAAAATGCTTTTTCTTATCCCATAAACTAGTAATAAACTCATGCGTTTCATAGTAGCTTGAGAAAATGTTAAAAGTGCAAGTCGTACGAGTATTTTCTTTAGAGACTGAAAATAATTGATTTATTCTCCAATGGCAAACCATTGTAAATCAATGTCTTGAAATAATATTGAGCCGTTTTACAGGGTGGGTATGTCCTTGTGGGCTCTGGACCTTTCATTTGATGAGGAGGAATGAGCATGTAAGGGACTGTAATCATTTTTACATCATCCAGGGCCAGTGCCGTATAATTAGAAAGAGCAGATTTCCTCGACCACAGAAGGGGCTGAAATTGCAGGCCTTGCCTTGTCGAGGACTCTGGAAAGTAACTGAAATAGCATTGGCGAGTTTCTGCCCTTGTGTCCGTCTGTGTATTATAGTGTCGGTCAGATGGCAGCTCAGTCACCATAGCACTCCGCTGCATATCCACCAGCACTTCGATTACCAGCTTTTATGTGGCTCCTCATGTTTTCAGAACCAACTACCAAAATTGCATCTTAATCCGTTTAGCATGCAGCATGACAGCAACCTGTGTCGGCACAATCTGGTATTAAGAACCTGCTGCAGGATGTGTGTCCTTTTTTTAAGTTAAAATATGCCCTCTCCAACAATATATCTCAATATCCTCTGAGTATCTGTTACATGTTTTAATTATTGAACAGATAGGGGCAAAGTATTGAGTTGGATAACATGAAAAAAGAAAGACTTGCTGCACTTTAGGTTGTTTGTTCTCCCATTTGTGTTAAATGTATCAACACAATCTTGCAGGAAATCATATCAATAAATAAGGTTCCTGAGGGAAATTGGACTAATGTTGGTAACTTGTCTATTAAATACATTCAAATTACATATTTTGAAATTTCCCTTTATCAGTTAGTTCTAAGGAGGAAGGTTAGCAAATTGCACTAAAAGACTGATGCAAAGTGTTGTGATGGGGTTTGTCAGTGGTTATTTTTCTTATTTAAAGATTTCATTTGGATTTCTGTCCAAAAATGCAGTTGAGTTAAAGTGTTATTATTCTTTCAGAATCTAAGTTTTGACAATGTTAAAACTTTATAGACTCTGCAGAGTGATACTCTATACAAAGTCTTGCATTTTGTCTGAGCTGATCCTTCCAGTCAGGTCAGGGTAACTACAGGTTTTATTGTAAGCCCTTTTTTTTTATGTCTGGGGTTATGCAGAGGTGTCATTGGACATTTCTGTTTCCTGTTTCTAGCATTCTTCTTTGTTTGGGAGCTTTTAAGACACAAGACAGCTTTGTGTCCATGCTGGTGAGGCGGAGGAGTGCAGAAAACAGGAGGGTGCTAATTGGAGCATGCCTCCTTTGCATTAGAGCCTTAAGTGATTACGTTGCAGAAATAAGCCAGAACTTGTGTGTAACCAAAATGTCATAAATGTGGCTCACCACATCTGCAGATCTGATTTGGCTTGGTCTGTTGATGCATGGTCTCCTTTACTAGTGAGGTAATTCATCTTGTCTAGAGGTTTATAATTTATCCATTTCATTTGTGGCAGTGATGAGTGAACAACTTTATTCTGGAGAATAGATTAATATACTGAGCTGTAGTCGTGACTCAGCATATTATTGATATGCTCAATCATTTTTTAATACCCTATGAGAAGGTAAAGTCATTTATACCTCAGATGGCAAGCATACAAGCTTCAGGGAACATATATGCAATATCAACAGAAAAACAACCTTCTAACAGACATTAAGAAATGATTATCTGTAAAACTGGGCTCCAAATTTGGAAAGAAAACAGTAAAATTAAAACTAATGTAGTCTGCCTTACTGGGGCATTATTTCCCTCTTAAGCTATTTATATGTAATTATATTACAACCACAAATGTAATTTATTCAGAATGGTTTTAGACCTAAATTAATTGCTACATAATGCAGTAGTGTATGAAAAATTGTGTCTAAAAATAGAATCTGGAAAAGGAATTATCTGTGCTGTGTTTACAGCTGCATGTCATTTAAGATATATCTCGACTAGTTTTGCATATCTTAAAGAGAAAACCTGAAACTATTAAACTTTCTCAGTCATAGACAGAAAGGGCGGAAGGCATCAGTTAAATTGGATGTTCAGGTTTAAACACAAATTGGCGCTTTGGACTTTGGCTAGGCCGTGCCAACTCATGCATTAGCTTTAATCAAATCCATTTTTTTTTTACCTCTTTTTTTTCGTGCTTGAAGCTGAACTTTCATCCCCACTCTCAAATGCTTTGTAGAATTTTAAAACCTTTCTTCTGTATTAACTTAATCTATAATCCTTTAATGCTGACTATCTGTATGTTCCTGTAGTAGCAAAGTATCCCCTCAGCATGATCCTTCTACCACCTTGTTTTTACTATGCAGGGTGATGTTCACTGTTCGTTTCCCTGCGGCATATAGGGTTTTATATTTAAGCCAGGATTCTTACATGTAAAGTTTTCTCTCCTGCGTTCCTTTTAGGACCTTTGGTAGAAAATGAAATTTTTTGCCACACCCTGATTAATACTTTAGGGAGTGCACTAGGGTTGCAAGATATTAGGAAAAAGTATATTTGATGATACGATCCTAATAAATGATATTATAGCAACAACACTTTCAATAATTATCATTGCAAACAGATCAGGCTGTTATTCACAGAATCATTTATTATTTAAATTTTAGCAAAAATGTCTTATTAAAAAAAATAAATAAATAATTACCCCAGCTTCTGCCCATCCTTTTGGAGAGGACACATCTAGTCTGTAGTTGCTTATTGGCTTGATTACAGTACCACCTCTTTATATTGTAAAACGTTCTATGTGATACGCACAGAAAGCTTGAATGCTTCTTATTGATTAACCAGGATCCTTGCAGTTCAGACAGTCGTTTGCATTGTGCATTTGTATTATACCATAATATGTCTGTGATATATACCAGCAGCCCTAGTGAAGGCAATTTAATTCCTGCCAAAAGATTCTTCTAGCTGAGATTTGCATCTCTGTGCCTTCTCCAGAGCTACCGCAGGTTTTCTGACTGAGTTTTCTGTCTTAAAGCTATTTTTAGCACTACCTTTAATGATTATAGAGAGGAAACTTTTAATGTGAAACCTGTTTAATATTTATGTTTTTTAGGATTTAATCAAAACAGTTTCGTAAATTGGATATAAGGTAAGTTGGCTGTGTAAAATGTGGTCATCTTCCTCCCACTACTTTCTCTTTGAGGGGAAAACCACATCTTAAAAGGAATGCTATGAGCAAATATTTGATAAAATCAAAACAAACCTAAAATCTCATCCTCTTTGCATGATATATACCAAACACCGCCCAGGAACATCCAGAGTGGGTCATCAGGGAAAGTTTACAGTATTTGTGTTTCAATGGCGGGCTCAGTTTTCCACTAACTTGATGTCCTTCTCATGTTTCGTAGAGGCATGGGAAATACTCACGGGCCCATGACCTCTGGTGTTAAACACACATTAAACAGTTTTGTTTTTCCCATGTCCAGGTCTGTTTTACCATATCTATTTATCTACCATATCCACATCTTTATTTGGATCCCCAGGAACTTATTAATAGGCTTATCTGTTCTGTCTGTTCATGAGCGAGAGTTTGTGGACCACATCAATTTGACTGTGCAAATTCTCAGTCGCACAGAACTGCTCGAATGCAGACCAATATAACTGACAAAGTTGCCTGGATAGGTTTCGAAATTTTTTTAGAAAAACTGAGCGAAAGTGCCTGTTCCAACCGTATAAGCCTGTTTTGTGGTAACCACATCAACTGTTTCTTTTCCTTCATGTTAGTTGGATTATAACAAGCATTTACTGTGCTGTAATTGAACCTTGTTATTGACATGTACGTGCAGGTTTTTAAAAATGCAGAGGACCCACTTTAAAGTGTTTGCCAGAAGCAGCCGCCTCAGTTAACCTTGGTGCACTGTTGCCCACTCTAATTCCTGTTCCCAGGGACATATCTGTTGATGATACAGGTTGAAAGCATGAGGTTTAGTTGCTGTTCAGGCTAAGGTACAACTTTTCCAGAATAGTAAGACATTTTACTTAAAGTATTATCAAGCTGAACGTCACAGGCAGTTTTGAACTGCAGCGCTTAGTGTCTGGAGGCAAAATAATTTTACCAATGGAGTCATCATGTTTTTGAAAGTCCCCTGTGTGCACATCCTCTAAGCTGCTAAAAACATTATGTTTATGCCAGGGGAAAAGTTCTTTTTAATGGCTATCAATTAGTTTAAGTTTCTTCTTACTTTTTCCAAAAACTTTCCTTTTTTGTTTTGTTTTTTGGAGAGCCGTAAAGTAAGGAAAGTGTGCCTGATGATGTGTTAGCTTTTACAGAAGTCAATGCTGCAAGTCCCTGATAAAAAGAAACATTACATCAGTGTGGTCTGATGGTGCCAAGAGTAGTAGAGTGGGAAGTAGACATATCATCACCGCCGGTCCTCACATCATCGAGAAGGATTCTTTTCTTAATGTGTAACATGCTCCACTTGAGGTTTTACATCTGGAAAATTTGTTTAACCATTTTTGCTCTGCAGAGGACAGCATGCTCAAACAAAATAAAAACAGTATCTCTCCTTTATTTTTTTAAATTAATATTGGAGATGCCAAACACATGAAATGAACCAAGAAAATCTGAAGTATTGTGACCAGCCTTCTTCATTGTGTTTTTGTCTCTTTGATCGGCCGCATACTTGAGCAACACTGCCCTCAAAGCAACTGCAGGAAGTTGTTTTGCTCAATCTAGAAATGTGCCTTGTGTTTAATAAGTGTTTAATGACCCAGCAGAGGGAGGGGAAGTGATTGTTTTACTTTGTAGATGTATTAAGATCAGTACAGAGATCAAAATATTGTTTATGCTGACTGTTCCTAAGATGTCATTGCTTTTTGATTTGGCATAAGGTAATTTCTGTTCTTCTTAACAGGTGATGTTAGCAGCCTTGGTGCTCAGAGGAGATTCCCACCTGAGGTAAACCCACCGCCTCAGGGGCCTGGCAGTAGTCATCCTTATGCACAAGATGATTTATCAAAGCTAGGATTATCCAAGGGAGTGTCGATGTCTCTTCCTTCCTCACCTCTCCTGCCACGACAGTCCTACATGTTGCCCTTACGTCAAAACAAGAGATCTCCAGGTAAATTTTTAACACATTTGGTACACTCTTCTCGACATTGCACTGTTGATGCTCCCAGTTTTTGCATTTTTGTTACTTACTATGTGTATTTTCATAAGTTGCTAAGTTGAATGAATGATAAATCCTCATACATATTGGGAATATAATTTTCTGGGGTCAACAGCTCTTATCTTTAGACAAATTTAGTACAATAAGTCATAAAGTCCATTAATTGTAAAATATTTACAAGTATTTCTTTTTGTAAAAATAAATATTCAGATCACATAAGAAGAATCTCATTAGTCTTAATGGTAAAAATCACTAATCCTTTGGTTACTTTATACTAGAGATGTCCTGATTAGTTATATTTTGCAATGGTTTGCTAAAGCAGCAGTTTAATCCTGCCATGTTTATTCTTAAACTGACATGACTTGTTAATTAGTCAAGTCGGCCTAATTAAATGTTTAAGGAACAATCTAATTGAAATCAAACTTCTAAAATAAGTTGTTCTCCTCCTGCTTTAACAAAATAAGCTTATTTGCCTCGTGTGTTTTAGCCCAAAAGTTGGGTGGCTCTTTAGTTTAAGATTAATTAAATAAACAGGAAACAAAAATCTGATCCAACCTTTGGAAAATCTGCCAGATCCCATTTTTATCTGACTGATTGCTGCAACCCCAAGGAAAAACACTATGATTACACATTGATAATTAGGACTAAAAACAATTAATCAGAGTAATCGTGATTAATCGGTTATTGGAATAATCATCAACTAATTTAATTATCGATTAATTGTTAAATGGAGTATAGAGACTGTAAAATGTGTCATTAGCTGAAAGACCAACCCACCTTTAGCGGCATTTAGACCAAAAAAAACATAAAAAATATGTCAGCATTTTTAGATGCTCAATCCAGAACTCCTCAGGTGGAAAAGATTTAGTTTGACCTGGTTTAATTTGGTTAAAAGTCTTCTTTAAGGAACCTTTTGCTGTCCGATCATTATCTGATTAATTGAAAATATAATTGACAAATTAATCGTTTTAAAAAATAATTGCTAGTTGCTGCCCTATTGATAACATCTCAACAAAAGGTATAGAGAATAAAACCCAAACAGTTTATAAAAGCTTTGATTGAGTCCATACTTGAAATCAATTAAAAACGATCTACTTTTTGTTGGTAAAGTTCCTTTGTCTGCTTCTTAATTCCAACTCAGTGTTTGTTTTCTTTCTCTATTTTGGGTTTGCTGTGCCAAAGCCTCTTATCTTTTTTACTCTACACCCTCTCAACAAAATGTTGTAGGGATTTGAATAAGCACAGGTGTCGAGATTATTGTTCTGCTTTTTGTTGTCTTGGGTTATATTAAATGTTTGTTCGATGAATGTTTGACATAAGTCTTTATATTCAGTGTCTAGCAACTTTGGAAGTTCCCCACAGTCAGCAAAAAACAAAAACTAATGCTGATGGGATGTAGCATCCATAGATGAGCCTTATATACCCTCAACATCAATATACCCTTGAAAAAAAAAAATCATCAGTGTTAAAATAAGCTTTCATAGCAAGACTCCCTCACAATTGTGCATTAATTTTTACTGTGTTCATTTTAATATTTTTTTTATGAATTACAATATCTTGACATCTGAAATATTCTGTATTGTGTGTGTATGACTGTGGGGTTTGTCTGCCTAGAAAACTACCTTGTCACTTCCCATTCATATTTGATAACTGTGAATAAAAGAAAAGATCCTTGAGCTCCACTATATACACCCCAATGATTGGCAATAGGTGTGTATTTACAGTGGATTGAACCCCCGGCGGGATTTCTTCTATCTGACATGTTGAGAACATTGTCACCAGCTGTGGAGCGCTTCAAAGCCATGAATACCTTTTGTAGCTTAACTTGTTCCAACCTGAATCTTTGTGCTCTGCAGACTTGGCAAAGAGGAGAGACATCCTTTAAGTGGTGACTGTGGCCCCCACTCACATGTGGCACTCATCTGTGGGCTATGTCGCTATTGTTTAGAGTGGTTGCAGCTGTGATCTGTTTAGTGTAAAGATCAGCAGATGGGAAGCTGATGGCGTGGTTTTATGTTCAGACAAACCTGTGCTTATTAGGCACAGGCTACTTTTTAAACAAAAGGTTCAAAAAAGTTTCAAACTTGTAACATTTTGTAAAATGACAGTGTCTTTTTAATGGATATTCCTTCTCCAACTTCGAGCAACATTGTCTATGATTTTTGTTATCAAACATCAAGGGTTAAATATCAAAAACTATGAACACGAGTTTGTTTTGTCCAAGAAGGTATCTGTCTGTCTGTCTGTCTGTCTGTCTGTCTGTCTGTCTGTCTATGTATATATACCTATATATATGTATTAATGTATATGTAAAATTAGTGGTGGGCCGTTATCGGCGTCAACACGCTAATCTATTTTCACACTTGGGTTGGGAGCTGTACTGTACTGTACTGTACTGGGTCTATACTAATGATGACTTTCACCTTGATATTTTACCACGGATATATATCTGGGGGTGAGCACAAATCGGTCTTCCAACCTGTGTAGGCGTACTGTTAAATTACCACATTGAACGTGACGGTGCTGACATGGATGCAGCTCTAAGCACAGCTCTATCAGCCAAGCTAACCAATCCCTCGCTCAGTGAATAGCAACAAGCTGCCAGCGAGCTTGTTCTCCAGGCAGCCACAGGTGACCCATCTTAAAAACTACCTGCGAGGCGAATACATGATCAGCATACTGGAGAAAGCCGTGAAAGAAGTTGATCGAGGGGACGTGTGTAACATTTTTTTGAGACACTATATTGTTAAAATGGGAGATCTATAATATGAAGTGGGACACTCTATTTTTTGCAGCAGAAACACAGTAACAAATGGGCAAAGAAAATAAGTTATAACTTTGTCAAAATCTAAAGTAAGAAGACAAAATTACGTGTGATTTTGCAAAAATAAAAAAGTAAACCATTTCTTTTAAATTCTGGAGGTAGCACACACATACCATGAATGCTTTTGGTAGAATTAAAATGAAAAATCTTTAATGGATTAAAAAAATATATCTTGCCTAACCCTAATATATATATATATATATATATATATATATATANTATATATATATATATATATATATATATATATATATATATATATATATATTTGTGTAGAGAGAAAGATTTAAAGGAGAGGAATACTTCGTGAAGGTGAAAGGGACCCTGAGGACATAGCAGAGGAAGTCTCATTAAAAGCATATTGCTCTTGGAGTGCTCTGAGGCATGGGAAAGAGGAGAAAAAATGGACAGACAGGATAAGAAGGATGATAGGATGTTGGGGGTAGGGTCTGCTGCGTTGTCCTTACAGGTACCTGTGAAAACCCCTCGGAGGGAAGACTTCACACCTTTAGTTAATAAACACATGCTGGAGAAAATGTCTCAAGTCTGTGACAAAATCGACATGTGAGCTAATGCTGTTTTCTTCTGGAGTCGTTGAAGCCACTACACAGCATTTTGTCAAAAATGATTATACTCTTCTTTATGTTAATGAAACTGAATGTATTTGTTAAATCCAAGACAAAGGTCTATTAAGGGGTTGTTGTTGCAGAATTGCTTAACCTGACTTAAATGTATTATAGAAATAGACTGAATACACCTGAGCTCATGGATATGGCCCATTTTCACCAGGAGCCATTTCTAGAATTTTCTTCAACATCAGGACATAGACTCATATTAATAATGCAACTGTGTTCTAATAATAACAGAAGAGCAACAATGATCTTTAATAGCAATTGAAAGAACTTGGTTAAATATTAGAACATTTATTTGTAGATTAGATATTCTTTAAACTCTATCTTTGAGCATTTGTAGGTTAGAGATGCTTGGAATTGGTTGGAAGATCTTGATGGAGAGAACCTCATAACTCAAAATAATAAAAAGTTAGAGACTTTGGCCTATTACTTAAATTTTTTGAATTTTGCTTAATTTAAATTAATTACTATTTTTTTATTTATATCACGGATATATATATATATATCATATAAAATCCAGTTGGTTTCCATCAGCCTTATAAAGAAGCCATTAATAAAATGAGCAAAAGGATGTCTGGGGTACAATTCCCAGTTCTGGGTCATTTCTGCATGTCATCTCCTCTCTCTGCCCTACTTCCTGTCCAGCTACTAATTAATAAAGGCCATAAAGGCCACTGTATTATGAGCAGTTACTACAACAATGTGGCTCACAGAACCATGATAGTTTTTTAATATAACATTATAGAGCAACAAAGATAACAGCGATGAATCTGCTTCAGTAAATATCTGTATCATACATACTTTTAGCACATATTCTCAGATTTAAACTTGAATTTTTATACCCAATACCCAATTTAAGCTGATGATTTCATGCCAGAGCCTATGCTTGAAATACAGACTACCGTAGTTAATATGTCGTTGAGAGACTTTCTAACAAGGTGATCCCAGCTGTTGAATTTGACGGTTTTGCTCCTGCAGCTTGGCCCTCAGCTTTATGGGGAAAGACACCATTGCTTAAGAGATCATGACAGAACTTTTCCTAAGCTAGGCGTGGGCTCTAATCCAACATCGAAATCACTTCCTAACTTCCTAGATAGAGTGCTCAAAGTATTTGGAAGAATATGTGTGTTGGCTGAGTCAATATTTAACCATCCTATGATGATTTCTGTCTACTCATAAATACATTGATCAGTGTTCATTAAAAGCTTCAGTGTATTCTTCTGTGCTTTCCACTTCTTTGATCATGTTCCCATCCAGCGGGGATGTCTCTGAGGGGAAGTGGTTCCACAGGCTCAAAAAGCATTTCTGTTTCCTTTTTTTTTGCGGCTGGGCTTCATTTCCCGACACATTGGATAATCTATTGCAGTTTGAAAGGCTCTAGGTTGGTGGTTGTTATTTCTGTGGAAACTTCAGAGGGGGACAACAGAAAAACATTGAGTTAATTAGGAGTGTGACGGATGCCTGAGCCGCATAGTCTGGTGGCGTTGAGTGCTGCAGCTTTGATCAGTTAAGCCCCAAGCTTTACCATGAAACGCAGCACTCCGACATGTGTTAAACAGCACCTACACATTACCGTCATCATACAATAGCTCCTCACCACTCAAATGACCCCCTGGGTTCAACATCCCCCTAAGAAGGTACCTAAGAAACAAAGATTTTTATTCTAAATTGGAAACAATTAATAACAGACTCACATATTTGCCAGTTAGAAACTTTCTATGCTCCACATTTTGACAGTCTCCAGGGTATCTCCACAGTGACCCCCACTGGTTAGAATATGTTATTTGTCATCTGCATCATTAAAAGCATGCATTCAAGCGTTACAGCATTGAAAAGAAGAAATTTAACTTCATCTTTTAATGCAAACGGTAGAATAATCCTACTTTATGTAATTCAAGGTGCATCTCCTTAGATGCTGTAACTGTGAATTCTGTTTTAGATCTAGATGTAGTGTGACCCTGTTCCTGCTGTTATGTACTCCACTTTAACCATATGGTAGAACAATAAAATGACATTTCATAACAGTTTATTGCTGCCACATGCAGTGTTTTATTGATTACGTCTGTTTATATTCTGGATGGTTAAGAATGGACCTCTCTGTTGTTGGTCATTGTTTATATATTAAAAGAGGCTCATTACTTTGTGCTTTGATGGGAGCTTTTTCTTGTGTGGGCTCTAGGAATGAGTCATCCATTGATCAGCCAAGCAGGTCAGGAGATATCCAACAGAAATAAAGCTTTGCTATTTTTACATGATTAGAAAAAAACCCCCCAAAATGTATAAGCTAATTGTTTAAAAGTAGTGTTTAATCAGTCCCCTTAAAACTACTAAGTAAAATCCTGAGAAATTAGAATAAAGTATCAAAGCCTTTATAAAACTGAAATATGACAGATAAATTACAACATGGGTGTGCCTTTTTTGTTGACCCTTCAGCTGGTTGTTGCAAAACTCATCTTTATCAATGGTGCAGTGCTTTAATAATGTGAAGCTATTTAAGTACGGTAATAACTTGTATTGATTGCCATATATGTCGGATATGTTGGACAGCAAAATTATTTATTACCGGTAGTTTTTTTGCAATGAAACAAGGGACTTCATTTCACTTGATAAATGAAAAATCGTATTTTTGTTGTAGAAGTATGCAGAAGTAAACAGAATAGATTGTGTTTAAGGAACTGCGTTAAGCCTAATTTATTTTCTGTTTAGCTGGGCTTGCATTGCCAACGGCAAATGTCAATTGTTTTGTAGAGTAAGCAGACCCTTACCAAACCTAATATTTCTTAAATATTTTCAAAATTTAGCATGGTCCATGACAATCTTTAATCTGATAGAGAGTCTTTAGAAAGAGTTAGAGATTAGTGTGATTGCATGGAGGCCTTTTTCACCTTAACAGATATATAGATCTTTGGGCAGAATCTAGATCATGATACGTCTGATCACTTTGATCAATACAAAATTTCAAAATTGATGATAAACCAAATACAAGCCTGCCGAGAATACCCACAACAGATGCCTATATAAATAATTATCTTGCCATGTTTAAAAAGAAAAATTCCTTCTGTGACACCATTTATAAATATTAGCCTAAAAATGATTTAAAAAAAAACATGCACCATCAATCAGTGATAAATATTTTCTTCATGGATTTTTATTTACAAAAGTATGTTTTAGTGGATTTATTTTTTATATCACTGTGGTTGAATAAAATTATATTGTAGTATATATGTTGATATTAAATTATTGTCCAGCCCTACATTATAATTGGTGCTTATTGACAAAGACAAAATGTCAAAATTCCAGAGGACACATAAAAAAGCCAACAAAAAAACAACAGCTTAGCTTTTAGAAGAAAGGTTTGATTGCTGTGATGGGAAGTAAAGGCCTATCCACTGATAATTAAAAAGGGTTGCCTTCTACTACTGCTATATTTTAAATGTTTACATTATTTGATTTACGCTAGTATAATTTAACTGCATGTTTACCATCCTGTTATCTGCTCATTACTTATGTAGAATATAAATAGTTTCAATTCTAGGAGCTTCTTAAATGTTTTGTGCTTCTTCTGATTTTGTTTAGAAGATTCCACAGATACAGAAAATAGCTTAGTTTGAGTCCCGTTCCCTTAATAAATCTACTTCGACAACGCTGGTCAGGACTGATGTTGACTTTGATCTATAATTATTTTTTGTTGGTGAACTCTTGTGTCCATTCTCGATGGTCTCAAATTAAGAGGTCTTTACTAGTGTAGCATTCATAGTATGTATTGGCCCTTTCTTAAGACAAAATTTCTTCTAGATGTGAGGTTTAAGAAATACATTATTAACTTAAACACTCACATGATCAAGAACAAATATCTGNCTCACATGATCAAGAACAAATATCTGGTACCCCCCCCCCCCCCACCACCACCACCAAAAAAAAAAAAAAAAAAAATATGAGTATTATTTTTGAAGTTCTATCTGTAATGGTGGCTGCTGAGGCTCAATAAACCTTCTTTTCTCAAAGAGTAATTTTATTTAGCAAAGCCTGGCAAAATAAATAGGGTTTTTGGAGAAAAGGGGCTGGTTTGCTCACCTTTGGGGGTGATCTTCCCCTGAAGTCGGCTCATGTTTTTGAGACTAACCAGACAACCTTGCAGGGAATTTTAAAGGCTTTCTGGGATCTGTGCTGTAAAAGACCTTGTGAGTCTACAGGGACTCTTTGAAATGTTCCTATGATGAGCTCTCTTTGGAAACACCACCGGTTCTCCTTGGTGCACTTGACTCTAGGTTTGGGTTATTTTATCACATACAGGCATCCTAAAATTAAATATAACATCTTCAGCTGCACCACAGATCTAAACCAAACACATTTATATTGCTCCCTCTGTCATTGTGAATTTGGAGGCTCCTGATTTCAATACAAATTCTTGACTTAAAACGCTGGTTCATTTAAAATGCACATTTACAGATGCACATTACAAGATGAGTAACTCTGGATTTTCTTTGTCATGCAGAACTTAGTGGGTTTCTGAACTTTTTGAGCATAAAGACAACTTTTGTGAGGCTCTTTTCATTCTCCTTGGCTACACAAAGAGTACACTCTGTTTCACTGATGAGCTGAAATGTGAAGAAGTCAGAGTCCATGTTGAAGAATGTGTGGGGAAAACTCCTTGATCACTTCCGAACCATAACAGTCCTCCCTTTCAGAGGCTGTGACTGGACTTTGCAAGTTTCTGTTGATAGGTATGCTACTGCTTGATATGCGTATTCATATGTGTGTGCCTGTGCCTGCTGACCGATGGCTGGCTTGTCATGGATGCCTGACTCTAAGATTGAACACCAGCAAGCTCCTTGCAGTTGCATTCTGCCCTTTTAATTTTCTCCAAAGAGATTCAATTTCTTCTCAGTTTTGTTTCAATATTCCCGGCTTTCTTTCTTTTGCTTGCTGTTAATGCTATTTTTTTTTTTTTTTTTTTTTGCACAGTAACATTGGTTTGATTTATTCTAATGCGAGTTTGCTTGTTTTTTTTATAACTCTGAGCTATTCTCCCTGTCATCATCATAGCTTCTTTATTTTATATGACTTATTCTCATCATAGCAATAATGAATTCTTNTTTTTTTTATAACTCTGAGCTATTCTCCCTGTCATCATCATAGCTTCTTTATTTTATATGACTTATTCTCATCATAGCAATAATGAATTCTTCTGATCCAACTAGTCTTCATTGCTTGCTGAAGTAGTTGTAAAACAAAGGGAGTTATGAATTTTTGCCATTTGGAATTTAATATACAGAAAGTATTGATATCTTAATATAAAACACATGTCATGTTTCAAAGAAGTATTCCTTAAAAATATAGACCGTTTATTCTACGAACCATTGTCTCCTTGAACCCCAGTTGGCCTTGGCAGATGGCTGTCACACTGAGCCTGGTTCTGCTGGAGGCTTCTTCCTGTTAAAAGGGAGTTTTTCCTCCCCACTGTCGCTACAAGCATGCTTAGTGTGAGGGATTGACTTCGAGTCAATTAGTCGATTCAATCAACAGGTTTTCCTTAGATAGAAAAGTTTCAATTTGACTGTATGATCTGGTGAATTGTATAGTGCCTTTAGATGATGTGTGTTGTGAATTGGCGCTATATAAATGAACTGAATTCAATTGAAACTGAATTAAAAAATGTAGCAGTTTTATATTTGAATGTGTCCTTTGGTGTTTACACTTTAATCTGATATCTATGATTTTCTGCTTCCTTGATTAAGAATTACAACTAGTGTTACAGGCTAAACAAAGTTTCAAGTTTGAAAATAAATCAATGAAAGCTGTAATATCGTTATGCATTTTTTTTTTAGAAACAACAGCAAATAACAGAAGTAGAAAAGTTCCATCAAAAAATACTGCAAAAATACTGCAGAAAATCAGTGCAATGAGTGCAATTCAATACCTCGGCTCCAGACGTCCCCACCCCCTTGAGAGACGCTCCGCTGCACTTCTCCTAAATTGTAGCTGACCGCAAACAGTGCCGCAGAGAGAAGGCCGGCTTATTTTGTTTTTATGACCGAAATTACGGAAAACAACTCGTGAAGTTTGACCCGCTAGAAGAGCGAGGTGCGCGAGAATGCTGGGACCCTTTTTCCACCTTGATCTCCACTCTTTTTTGCCCTCATGTCCCTCCGTCGTCGGACTAAACTCGCCTCCACTTCCTCGCTGCCTCAGCCGTATCTAGACCCACAGTGTGTAGCACAGACCACGCTTCAATACTGAGCATAAATCAAAAATGTCTGTGTCAAGCTTGCTGCAACACATTGCTGTAAGAGTATAACCAGGAAGCGAGGTAGGAGGGCAAAATAGGTTTAGCGCCACCGCAGCACGGGAGGGAGAATTACGCCCAGGAGCAAATGGATAAAAATAGACCGGAGGAAAAAAAAAATGAATCAATTATCTTGCGGACGTGTCGATGCATCGGATCGTCGGCTGTTGGATCGATGCATCGATACAAAACGATTATTATTTACACCCCTAACTGATACCATACCCAACCATCTGTTTGAAATTGATGCACGTGTGTATAAATGAAGAACTGCATACTACTTGGATGTAACATAATTGCCATCATGGCTTTGTCAAGCTGCTGCCTACCTTTGTGAAGCAGGTAAAAGACTATTACAAAGTGAATCCAGTAGAACTTTTTATTGCCTGCCTGGAATGGGTGACAATAGTTGAATAAACTTTTGACTCTCAAAATGGTATTGGTGCCCTATTTGTTGGTACTCACCAATGCCACCATTTTAGT
>NW_015151816.1:107951-118892 GCF_000732505.1 Cyprinodon variegatus | reverse complement strand
ATAACCAGGAAGCGAGGTAGGAGGGCAAATTAGGTTTAGCGCCACCGCAGCACGGGAGGGAGAATTACGCCCAGGAGCAAATGGATAAAAATAGACCGGAGGAAAAAAAAAATGAATCAATTATCTTGCGGACGTGTCGATGCATCGGATCGTCGGCTGTTGGATCGATGCATCGATACAAAACGATTATTATTTACACCCCTAACTGATACCATACCCAACCATCTGTTTGAAATTGATGCACGTGTGTATAAATGAAGAACTGCATACTACTTGGATGTAACATAATTGCCATCATGGCTTTGTCAAGCTGCTGCCTACCTTTGTGAAGCAGGTAAAAGACTATTACAAAGTGAATCCAGTAGAACTTTTTATTGCCTGCCTGGAATGGGTGACAATAGTTGAATAAACTTTTGACTCTCAAAATGGTATTGGTGCCCTATTTGTTGGTACTCACCAATGCCACCATTTTAGTTCAGTATCGGTGCAACACTAATTATAACAGCATGGAGAGCTTACTTTTTTTTTAACTTAATCTTCAAAATAGGAAAGACGTGAATATATGATTTCATTGAGATAATGTGCATTGTCAAGAATTGCCTACAAGACAATGGCTACCAGCCTAAAGTTGCATATAGCTTTGGAAAGGAAATTATTTTAAAACATAAAACAGCTGGAGGTGTGAGAAAGGAGCACAGATTTGGATCCAAGTGTGTTATGTCTGGCTTTTAAGGGCCGGTTTAAAAAAAAAAAATCTTCACTGCTGATGATCTAAATCATTTATTAGACATTTAGATGATACTATAATAAAAAATGTTTGACATATTGTTGCTGAGGGGAAATAAATGGGTGGGGCTGTGATTTCTTTGTATGAAGGTTATGGCTTTCAATTATCGTACACTTTTATAGTCTGAAAATGAACAAATTAAAATACAAAATATTTTAGATTGTACAACTAATATGTACTCATGGATAGAGAGCTGTCCTGGATTGTCCTCCTCGGGTGTGATAAACGTGTTCCTGCGTCTCATTCTGCCTGTCTGTCCTCGCCCTTCAGAGGTCATATATCTGGCGCTTCCATTTCTATGACCTTTTCATGCCTGTTATGAACCACAATCACTTATACTCCACCGCCTCTATCTAAAAGGGCAGAGTGGTAATGGCACCCTGTTAAAATCTAGAAATGAGATTTTCATGGAAGACGGAAGGCTTTTCTGATAGTTGGACATCAAGAGTCCTGCCAGAAGGCCTTTTTATGTCTGTGATACCTCCTCAGTCCTTAGTGGCTCAGCATTACCCCTAATAGCAGGCCACATGTTTGTTATTAAATGTGTTTATCCTCTGGAGTTTTTGTAAACTGAATATGAACTTCAGCGTATGGTTTAGATTACTCCAACTATGCCTCCTGTTGTTTTGCAGTGAAGTTGTGGAGCATATTAGGCGTCATTTTTGCCATTTAAAATATTTACCTGATCTAAGCATTTCGTATAAGTACAGGTAAAGGCATTTGATTCATGAATAATTGCTTGTGACTAATCATCCAAAAATTAACACAGAATTTTAGGACATACTTTGTCCACTATTTGAATATTTTTTTTTATCATGACCAAAAACTTGGGTTTATTAATTGTGATAAGCCAAAGTTAGTCTTAGCTTGAGGAATTATTTTCATCTCATTTAATCATAATATAAATGCAGCTCTTCGTTGAAGGCCTGATGGATGCTAGATTTAGTAGGAATTAGTGAACAAGCAGCATTAAGACCAATATAAACGGCAGAGTGTTGCTTGGTTATTTTCTGGATAAGCTGCAGAAATCCACAGTCCTGGATTTTAATTTCATTTATTTTATACCATTGTTTGTGTATTCTATAATTCCAGTTTCAATGACTGTGTGGCATTAAAAGTCCTTTTTTGAAGGAAAGCTGTTTAAAATAGTTGCTCAGGATTGATGAGACCCATTTTAGAGCCTATTTGGCCCACATGCAAAAGTAATGAGTGGTGTGGAAAGCATAACACAAGATTTCCATTTTGAAACATGGCGGCAGCTGCATCATGCTATGCAGACAGAGGGTCACAGAGGCTAATTAGGTTATGAACTAAAATGTACAGCCATAGGTTAGGTGGGATGCTTCAGATCAAAGCATATCCATGTGTTAGGATGGCCCAGTCAAGATCCATGCCTAAATTGAACTGAAACTGTGCTTTGATACTTTTATTGTTAAAAAAGATCCGCATTAGCTGTCACCAAAGTGGGACGAGCTAGTCTCCCTGGGGTCCACAAGACAAAAAAAAAAAAATCACTTAATCACACATTATAGACATTAATTATAGATCTCATCAGAAATCATTTAGAATAAGTTATTGCATTCATATCTATTACATTAATTATCACTTTCAAACAATAAATATCTTAATTCACTACTCAAAAATTTTAATAGTGCATTCTCAAGTAATAATTGAAAGATACTTCACTATTCAGTTCACGTATATTCAGTGAGCAATTATTCCAAAAACTGATGGCTCGATAAATAACTGCTCTCTTTAAGGCATTTGATTTTGGACATGGCAACATTATCTGACCAACATTAGCATACCTTGTCTCATAAGAATGAACCTGATCACATCTGACAATTTGGTTATATGAGAAAACAGGTTGGAAAGAAAAGAAAGTTTTGTTATATTGTAAGCCAGTCTTTACTCTACCATTAATCAGGAATGTTGATGGTGCATACTGATGGTGTTTGTTCTTATGGAACCATGTAAAACCAACCTTGCAGCTCTGTTCTGAGCAGTTTGTAATTTCCCTAGTTGACCCTTAAATGCAGAGGACCATACAGGTGCACAATAATCCAGGTGACATAAAATAACTGATTTAGCCACCTGCTCCACAATATTTGTAGGGACATAAGAAAGACATTTCCTCACCTTTGAGATGGCACAACCCATCTTCCTCACTATGGTATCAATGTGTTCTGCCCATGACAGCTGATTATCGATTATTATGCCCAATAATTTTACTTTATCTACCTGTTCTAAAGGTTCCCCAGATAAGTTCAAACTCATCTTTGGTGTAGATGACAGTTTATCACTTGATCCCAAAATTATTGATTTGGTCGTAGAGATATTCAGAACCATCTTATTTTTGTTTTATCCAATTAAAAACCAAATTTAACTCAGCTGACAAATCATTGTCCAGTTCAGACATTTTTTGAAGCATACTGTAATACAGTGTGGAATCATCAGTATACATTTGTACAGTCGCTTTACACAAAAGAAATGGTAAATTATTTGTGAAGATGCCATATAAGAGTGGTCCCAGAAAGCTTCCTTGCAGGATCCCACAATCCAAGACCCTAGAGTGAGACCAACTGCCAGAGTAATATACCCGTTAGAATTATATGCCTCTATTTTGTTTCTTTTAGCTATTTTGCATCGAGGAACAGCGAAACATTCAGTTTCTACAAGTAAAGTTCGCTGGGGTCTACCCTATCTGCGGTAGTTGCAAAGTATTGACTCCAGGGGGTCTAAATACAAGGAAGCACCCCCCTTTTTAAAAATCTTAACAAAACACAAAAGATTTTGAGCAATGCTTTTACTTTACTTTCATTTCACGAATTTTTTCTACTTTTTCTTAGCACAAAAATCAAAATAAAATCCATATATATTTGTGGTTACAATGCTGAGAGGTTCAAGGAGAAAAATGTATGCAGGTGAACTACAGAGTTTCTACCAACCCAACAGTGTGAAATCAGTTTCCTACATTACGATCCCCTTAAAGTTAAAATGTTTTTGCTGGTTGGCTAAAGATTTTAGGGCCTCAACTCTGTTTATGCATTGTCTTTACCAGTTTGCAGCCAAATAAGTTATTCTCTTTGCATTTCAGCTTGGATATCCATAGATGGCACTGTGCATCAAGCTGCAGGAGTTTGAAATTATCTACAGCCCGATTCTCAGAAATTCTTTGAGATTGGAGTGACAGGTTATCAAAACGGGTAATGGAGGAAGACTGTCTTGGCCCATCTCTGCTGTATCTTTTGATTGGGGTTACTCATTCAGTCATCTGATAACCAGTCTGTAGGAGGAGGTTTGGATTGGGTTAGATGGGGTCAAAGCTAGAGCAGCAAACGGGGCCAGTTGTATCTTTTTGGATTTATGGATACATTTAAGCCCCCACCTCTTGTTTTTAGGTTATTTTCTGACTCTTTATTTTTTCCATTCTTACTTTTTGCAGAGGAAATGCTTCACTTTAAGTAGAGAACTTAAAAGATCATAAAAGGCAGCTAGTTACCAGGGTGATGGTTTGTTTTATGGCTTAATATTTAGACTCATCTTCCTCTTGGATCTCACTGTATAAACAATAAGTGACCTTTAGGAAGGATCGGTGGATCTTTTCCACCACTTCACCGTGTGATCTTACTTTTAGTCTCTCTGCTGCTGCAGTGCTGTTAAAAGTATTCACGCCCTTACATATTTCCTCTGTTTTTCCTTATTAAACCTCAATGCTCTGAAATATCCATATATTTTAATGTCACACGAAAATAACCTTAATAAATTAAAGCAGCAATTTTGAAAGGATTATTTTATTTATAAAATGGAGAAAACTATCCAAACTAACTCGGTCCAAAATTCCAGAAACACGGTTTGTACCAGATGGTTTAAAAAGAAGCGTAAAAATTGTAACTGCATTTACTGGAAAAGAAAAAAAAAGTAATCTAAACTCTTCAAACTCATTTGAAACCTCCTTTAATATGTGAAATCCTGATTCAGAAACTGCACTTTGCTTTACCTTGTGTTTACTTTTGTCTTATGTTAACATTTGTTTGTTCCAGAAGATTTTTGTTTGACCAGAAAAGAAAAAACTAAATTAATCTTTCAGGGTACGAGTCTATAAAGTTAAAAAAAAAAACAGTAACCACTCATTTTACAATCGTTTGTATATAGAACTGTCTTGAAAAAGTCACACTAAGTGCTGTGTATGCGACCGATTCTTCTTTTTTCAAATGCTTTCCTATTGCAAGACCGCTATAAACAAAAGCGTGTTCCTCAGAGGATATTGCAAATGTCCTAGATACATCATCTTTCTCACATCAGCACACCTGGGCCCTAGTCCCTCTATGTGATGTAACAGTTATAGCAGAAATGGGACATTTTTTGAAACACTACCTGCAAAGATACACAAACACACATGAAACCTTTTCATACCATAATACCTTTGAATGTTCATGTGCTTCTGAGCTCGTTTTGAGTCCACTAAGAGGCTAATTGTTGTGGTTTCCTGCTTTAGTTTACATTCCCACAGCCAGCTTGAAGTGTTTAACTGGAAGTCTCCTGCCATGCAGAGTTTTCAGGGTTGTCGGACAAACCAGGGCTGCTATCAATGTGGGTAGTTTTCTGTATGTGTGTGTGTGTGTGTGTGTAGGAAAGAGTTTTATATGAACTACAGAGTGGTGCATAGACTATCCAACTAAGACACCGCTGCGTCTCATCCCAGTCCCATCTGGAACATATTAATCCTCTGAGAACATGCTCCTTCTCCTTTAGTCTCTACTCTTTTGCAAGTGTCTCTGCCGGATGGTCTCTCTCATTGTCACTCTTGTCTTCTGTTGGTGCCGGCAGGTCCGATCAGGAAACCTAAATATGTAGAGAGCCCTCGCTTACCTTCTGATGCCATCATGTCAGCGTTCAGACAGGTGGATAATAACAAGGATTCCTCCCGCAATGGTGAGTTTTTATTTTTATTATTTATTTCTTTTCTACATATAACTAGATAGATGTTGGTCTAGAATCTAAATTTTCTCATAGACTGCCCTTTTCAATTTGTGTTGCAATTTTGGCCTTAAAGTGTCTTCCGGGAAGAGCTGATGCAAAAAATGTATGCATTTCATCCTTTTTCTCCGTCATGTAGTCTTTTCTGCAAACATATAATAGTGCCATGTTTAGCCTCAGCAGAGTGTTTATATTACAAAGGAGTCAGTTGTCCACTGTGTATGAATGCACTGTTTTTATCACGAGAATCCAATGAGATGCCGCGTAATCTCCAAGAAACTTCACATAGTTGCGTTCTCGTGTTTCTAAATATCTGCGAGGTGTGCCTCCAGCGTTAATGCAGCTTATTTTTTCCTCTCTGCGTTGGGAGTTGTGCTTGTGTGTCCATGGGTAATGTTCTCCGAAGTAGTCCTGTTTTGATTTCCAACAAAGAAAAGCTGGCTCAGATTCCTCCCACAAGGCTTAAGTGGAAGATGTAGAACACGTTATCTTTAGCAAAAAGCATTACCGGAAGGCTGCCCTTTGACTGTACATGCAGACCACAGCCACCCACTGCACCCCAGTCGCTGTGGGCTGAGACATTCTGAAGCACGAGGGTGTGCCTGACATTCGGCTGGAACACAACTCAAAGAAAGCTACCAGTCAACAGTGGAAACCTGATAAAAGTTATCTCATGACAGCTGGTGGACTGATACTGCTTGTCTGCTAGTTTTAAAAGAGGAAAAGTAATTAAAAAAAAACTTAAGTAATTCTATTGTTAAGTTTAAAAAGGTTTCATTATATATAGTAAAGTAAAAAAAGGAAAAGTAAAAAAAAAATAAAGTTTTGTGAATTTTTTTCTATAAAATCTGGAAACTGATACAAAACATTTGTATAATTTTCAGCTTTATTTTCACCCAAAAAGCAAAAATTATCTATAATGCAGATTATCTACATGCTACCACATTACTTGCCTTGCAAAAATAATACCTTTTTTAAAGAAAACTAATCTGAAATGCACAACCTATTTGAACCCTTTTTTACTCTGAAACACCAAAATAAATAGCAATTTTCAGCCGGACACCATTACTTGACACCATTAGTCAACTAATGGAGCCCTGATTTGAATTATTTGATCTACCAGTAAGTATAAATCCAGCTTGTCCGTTGCGACCTCAGAGGTTTGTTAAATAATATTTGGTAATAAATAACATCATGAAAACGATGAACAGAGCGGACAGGTTAGTCAGTTTTGGAGAAGTTTAAAGGAGGTTTATGCCAGAAAACAATATCCCAATGTTACAGAGCCTTGACTGTCAGTCCAAACCTTCAGGTCATGCAAGATTAGCATTAATCAAAGATGTAGCCATGGTAACTCTGGAGGAGCTGCAGAGATTTACTACTCTGATGGGACACTATTGTGAAATATGTTTTTTTTTGTAGCAGCTTGCTTTGGGATGCTTTGCTGCAGCAAGGAGAGGGAAGTTGGTAAAAACTGATTGGAAGATTGGTTGAGCTAACTAAATAGCAATCCTGCAAGAAAAAACTGTTTTTGCCTGCAAAAAGGCTTAAGCAGAACAGTGGAGTGGATCACAACTTGTCCTGTAACCTCCCTCGAAAGCCCAAGCTGCTGCTGCCTAATAAGGACACAAAACATTCTCAGACACCATTCTCATCATGGTAGACATCTGTTTTTAAACACTTGTCTTTAGACCAACGGACTCAAAAACAGATTTTATGCTCAGGCCATAATTGCACTCATAGTTGAGCAGTTTTCTTCACTTTTTGAAGAAACTGCTCACTAGTCCTAATAATGCATAATATACAATAATGGATGATTACTAAATTTTCTACCTAAATAAAACCATATCTATAAACTATTTGTTACCCGTCTATAAATGGAGACTTATTATAAATCAGTACAAACTGCACTATAAGATCAGATATTCTGTTAAACTTGCATCACAAAATATATAGTCAAACGCTAATGGTTGCTATAATACAATGTTTTAGATCAAAGCATATTTATGCATTAAATTTGGGCCAAATAAAATAGTCAAATAAAAAGCCCATCTAACATGTTGGCTGGACATTGAATGGGAACAGGTGGCTACAGACAGTGAAACACCCAGAGCAAGTTTCAGTGTTGACACAGCTGACTGTAATTTTCCTGATATTGTAAATCAGGTTTGAATAAGGCTTTCATTTTCAGATCTTTAGTATTTGTTTAAGGTGACATGTTATTGAGCTTAATGATAGTTTTCTTACTGTTCGTGGTCTAAGAGTAGTAAATTAAAGCCAGAGTGAGACTATGGAACATCAGATTGGATATTTTAGTGCACCTGCAATGGGAGTTGATATTCCTATTCATGCAATAGTCTTGATTTCATGTTTTCAAGTTATAGATGGCATTTCCCATATAAGTCAGTAAGTATATGTTGCACCCCACTGTGCTGTCCTGTATACCACGGGACAGAATCCTAATCAGTCTGGTGGAATGTCACACAGCTTTACCTTGTTAGGTCAATCATTTACCCTCCAACCAGTATATACCTTGCATGTTTATCTTAACCAAAACACTTTCAGATAACCCTCTAAGGATTTTTTTCCACTTTCAATGCAACACGGTAATCCTAATATTATTATAATAACTGAAAAAATACTTAGTCAGCACATGCTATACAGAGAAAATCCAAGTGATTCAAAAGTTATGTACATAGTCTTCACATAAGAAATGAACAATTTGGGTTCTTTTTTCTGTAGTGATTTATGTTCTCACTATCATAACTTCACATTTGCTTCATAAAATTTATTCAATTTCAACACTTTTCAACTTAACCAAAACAAAACAATTTTCAATAACCAAACTTCATACATTTTGTAAAAAAAAAAATGCTTTTTTTTAATTTCCACACAATTTCCACTCATGCATACACTGCATCTCCTTCCATTAGCTAACGTATTGATACAGCTTCAGATCTTCCCTGCATTTTTTCCGCCTCCTGCAGATATCCTTATTTTATCCATATATCCACATGTTCATGTATATATCCATATTTGATATCCAGATACCCATATTTGTCCCTCCCCCAAAAAACATGAATATGAATCTGGTATTTTTCTTTGCTGCCCCTTTGTTCCACCTTTGATTCTGATGGGGTGAATAATTTTAGATTTTGAACATATTTAAATGGATAAAACCCAGATTTATTATAGTCTATCGGCTTTAAATATTAGGTTATGATGTAATCATAAGTAACTCAGAGCCTCTGCTATCAGCAGGGTAGGGCTGTGTAATACAATTTGGCAGATTTGTTTGAAGTAAGGCAGATAGTTTGATATAGATTTATTAAGAAGATTATTTGAATACGTTTGTGTAATGGGATGTTTGAGATTAATGCTGTAGAGAAACAAAAGGCTTTTAAGAAGCACAATGGAATAGAGGGATCAGTCCTGCTAACTAAACGAGCTAGACTTAAACGTTCTGAACATCAAGGATTAGAAAATGAAAAGATTTTTTTCTTTTACTGCTTATTTCTATTCCTGCTAATTTAATATATCCTTGTTACACTCTCAAAACAAATACTACTAATATATGAGATTATTTTTTAATTTGCAAAAAAGACTATTTAAAATTTGGCATAGAACCAATTAAAATTTGTATTCATTATTTTGTAGTTTTTATAAGATCTACCTGCAACTGGAGAAAAAAAAAATCACCTGCATCAAATCAGTTTCAAAAGGGTTGTGTTTACATTGTTGGTTAGCAAGAATAATTTTCCTCATTCTAATTAGATGTAAATGATGATGCAATCTGTCTCTTTGTACAACCTGCAGGGTGTGAGCCTGATTTTTTTCTCTAATTTGTACATCTTCTCAAATATTGACTTAGCTTTCAAAGAACATGAAGAGAGATCCAGCCTTGTTTAAGGTCAGGTAACTTCTCATTTGTGCCTTTTTATTAGAGCTGTGTACAGATATTCAATAAATGCAACAGAAAAGACAATGTATCAGCCAGGAGAAATGTTCCTTGTCTTTATTCAGAGCAGCAGATGGCAGGTAAGAAGACCTTAGTCAGGAAAAAGCAGTGGTAAATGAGCCAGATTACTTAAGTAATTAGGTGAAATTAAAGACTTTATGGATTGTAACCAAGGATTGGTGATCATGAGAGCCCAGCTGCGCACAGCTGACAAACCCTAGACGTGAATTTAGTTAATTCCCTCCCCCCCGACAAATAAAAGAAAAAAGGATTAAGTATATCATTAACACTTTCTGATGCCCGTATAATTGCTTTGTATGTTTTTTTCTTTTTCTCATCACGTCTTCAGAAGATATACTATAATAGATAAAGCTTAGAAAACTGAGTATTTCTATGTTAACCTTTGCAAACACATTTGTACATGTTGGAAATTCCTTCATTCTTCCTCATGAAGTCATCACTTTTTCCTTTTTTTCAACAGTTTTTACCTTCACTAAGCATACCAAGAATTACCTCGGCATGCTTAGTGATGGCCAGTTTCTTTTCTTTAACTCTTTCAGATTTGTCAAACTCTGATACTCTTCATTCTGCTTAATCCGGATGATCTCTTTTTGGTCATTATTAAAAATAATGCTATCACTTCCTAACATTGAGATGCCATCAGTTTCTCTTCCTTGCACCTCAAAAAGACATGGAGCCTTAAACATGGGATGCACCAGACCATAGCTTGCAGAAGGTTAGCACAGATTAATAGGTGGGGTCAGACTGTGTGTGTAGTCCCAATGTGTTTCCTTTTATTGTCTGTCTGTGACTTCAGAATTTTTTTCCTGTGAGGTAAAGGTAAACTTTTCAGCACATTGGAGATTAAATGTTCATCTTCATGACTGTTATCTCATTCTCTTTTATTGGCATAAAGAAGGCTTGCTAGTCATTTCTTTTTTGGATTCCTTCAGTATTGGTCTACAATGTAAAAATAAAAGTAAACCATCTCTATGAATACTTGTTTTCAAGCTTCTAATTGGTGTCTTTTAACTGATCTATCCAGTCTGGAAAGGTGTAGCATTTCAGTGCTTAGCAGGTTTGTGGGGAAAATGTTTAGAAAAATGTTTTCTGTTCCACTGTGTGGAACTATGTGTGGATCTATTTGTTTTTTCATCTTTTCTGTATCCTTCGATCCCTCCATCCGTTTATCCGTCTGTTTGTGTATTCTTATCTC